>NW_007726403.1:266315-275536 GCF_000696425.1 Galeopterus variegatus | reverse complement strand
CGGGGGGGGGGGGGGGGGACAGAGCGACATGGCAGGAGGGCAAGAGGCTGATGGCTGGAACAGTGCTTTTAGAAACTCAGCTCTCGGGACAGAGCACCAAACACCACCCCAATGCACCAGGAAGTTCATGTTGAGTAGAGGCCACTCTAGGAACTATCTCTTTAAGTTGTCTTAACATTCTGAATTGTGTGCAAAAATTGCTGAGCATACAAGTTTTGAGCAAAATCATGACAGTCACGTGTGAAAGGCCTTCCACAACTTATTTTTGAGAACTTTTTATTTATTTCCTGGGTTGCACTTTTTGAAAACAGTTCCCCACATTAAAACTTTTCACCTAACAGCGGATTGTTTCCCTATTTCGAAGGTGTAATTTTGTATGTTTGAATAAAGCACTGTGGTGGCTATTTTAACACAAATATATCACAACAAGAGATCAACGTGTGAATTTCTATAATTTTATAAGTCTCTGAAGGCTTGCTAGCTTTTTGATGTAATTAGCTGGACTTTTGGAGTAAACGTTTTTTAAAAGTAGAAAATATTTGCCGGCAGATGGCTCAGAAGGCACCACGTTACAATGTTCTCTAAAAACAGGAAAGGGAAAACACCCAACGTGAGACTAGTAAAATTCATTTTACAGGAAATTTACAAAATCTTAAAATCCCAAAGCATCGGATTTCTAGAGAAAATATTTGAGAAAAAGACGCTTATGCGTTGCAGCTCTTTATACTTTTATTAAAATGTACACGATTAGAGTTTAAAATGATTCTACTCAGCTGAACGATCTTCAGTAAATTTAAAGACTGTTCATAGAATAATTGAGCCTCCCCCCCGCCGTATGTGTTTCGATTATGAGTGCAGTAAGTACTGGGACAAGCAGAGTAAAACTGAGTCTTTCTTCCCGGACTGTGGAGGTTTTGAATAGTGCTCGTCAGTAAAGCAACTCCTATTGTAAATCTGAGGGAGCTTTGCCTCCACCCTCGGAGGACTGTCTCAGAGATACTGACCTCATTAAAATATGAATGAAAAGAGCCACCATCCTTGTATCAGGAGAAACCCCATTCACCAGCACAGTTTTCTTATCTGCCATTGCTTTTACACATAGCTCATTTGGTACAAGTTATAAATGTAAAAATGATTCACGATCATTTCATTGCTGTCTTGGAGTACCCCAATCAAAGTAAAACCTAACTTTTCCCAATTTTGAAACCCACCTACAACTCTAAATCATGTTTTGTATAAGCTGTGTCTATTTTTTTCCCCGTTTAGGCTTTTCCTGACCATGTGCTTGTTATGTGAGCGATGCAATGGGGGTGGGGGGAATGCCCCATCCCAATTTTAAAATGGAAAAAAGTAGTTGAAAGTTCTGGCTTTAGTTTCTCTAGAAAACCGGAGCTAGGGAGTTTGTTACAGACCACTATGACAACACTTTAATAACAGTCAATTACAAGATGCGCCCCGTGTTTGTTCATTACTGTGTCTCTGTTAATCTTGTAGTAAATTTCTTGCTTGATAGCTATCACAATCAGGCAGGAATACAATTATGTCACAGTGCACAATTGGAAATGGAAACTGTCCTCGTGGTATATCTATCCCTGCCATTACAGTTTGACAATCTCCAGTAAATTTAACTCAACTTCCTCGTTATTTTGGAGTGTTCTTCAGATCTGAAACGAGTACTTAACCTGTTTAGTGACTGATCGTTAATTTCACAGTGTTACAAAGATTTTCTTTCTAGAGGTTTAGTTGATGTAGAAATTTTAATTGCATTATAGCAAATATTGCACCTAGTTTAATCACTAACTTTTCATCCATAAAAATTGAAATCACTGCTGATATTAGTTAAAAGTCAATATTTAGAAGTGAAAATTCAAAGCTCCTTCGCTCTAGGCTACAATAGAAGGATGAATTCAGAAATTCTTGTAAGCTGATGAGATATGTAATTAGCTTTTATGTTAATTGACTGCTATGAGTTTGTTGTATAATACTTCTTCATATAATATGCAAATAGCATAGACTGTTTAGTTTTATTAGACAATATAATTAGAAATCTAGAGGAGCTCATTTCAGTGAAGAATAATAAAGGTTGATAAATTTCCAGTGCTCAGTATATCAGGAAAACTGAACTACATCTGGACTTAACCAATAAGAGAGATTTGAGGTAGCCTTTATTTAGACGGCCAAAATCAGCCAACAAATAGCAGAATTAGTGCTTCCAGCTGCCAAAATTTCCATATTTAAAGGGTGAATTTGTGCTACCCATAAAAGCATGAAGGGAAAAATACAAAGATTTCAGTACAATTTACCACAAATAACGCAGCACATTTATAAAAACAACATCTAAATTTTGCCTCCTATGATTTTAAAAATGGAAATAAGTCATTCTCACTATTTATGGACATATATCAATAACATATACACTCAGATTGTTTTTTTAAAAAGTAATAAAATAAGAACAATGTCATTTCGAGGGGAACTTTCTCAGAATTCAATTACATTTTTTTTATTCTGGAATCTGTTTTCAACTTAACAGTGACAAAACAGAAAAAAAAATGCATAATAGATCGGCATTAATTATCTCCAAACGGGGGTCGTCTAACTCAATTTGACTTTTTCCTGAAGTTAAAAAAAACTCACACTTTCCTTTCATTATTAAATACAAAATTGGTACTGCCATTTGGTTTCTTATTTTAAAAAGTGTTCTGCTAGTCTTAAAAAAAAAACAACTTTAATTTTCAAACATTTTAGGTAAAATGAAAAGAAATATAGCTATCCAAATGAAAAACGTTGTAGTTTTTTAAGCTCTGTTAAAAACCATCCAAGCAAGGATTTGGGGCCCGATGCATTCTGCACTCTGGGCTTTGCCCTCCAGCTGGCACGGCTCAGATGGATTTCACTAGTTTTGGGGAAAAAAACCTAGTAGAAACAAATGACAGTGCCTGGAAGGAGAGAGGCAGCAATACTGCAACGTTAGCAGAGTCTGATGTGAGCTTGTTCATGGGCTCAACAGATGTTTATTGAACTCCATCTATGTCAGACAAACACACTTCTCTGATTCAGACTTTTTAAAAGAGAACTCTTATGTGATTCTGAATAAAAATAACAATTAAATTATTGAAAAGAACATTGGCCCAGAGGTGGTCCAATAAACATTAATTGATGGTAACATGACCCTGCATCTATCAATTAAACTAAGGATTAAATACAGTATCTGTTTCCTTATTTTACAATTTTCTGCCCAACAAAGATCTATGTCTTTCACCATCTTGCTACTGAAAACACAGCAGTGGATGAGTGGTAATCTATTTAGAATCACCTCTGCAAAACTTTCCCAAAATAAAAAGATGAAAAGTCACATTGTTGGAATCTGTTTTGGCATTTACAACTTTGTCTTCTGAATTCTCATGGGCAAATGTCAGGATTTCTTTATTAAATGTTAGAAGTCTAAGAAGAAAAGGGGAGAAATGAATTAGATGATGAGTTAAGAAACTCTGGGTGCTTCATCTCTACAGATGTAAAAACACAATCACACATGCATGCACACACACGCACACATCCTCTCACACCACACCATGCAGACATGCATTCACACATGCACATTCACACACACGCCCATGCACATGTGTGCACACCATATGATACACATGCTCAGATACATGCACATTCACACACATGCACACATGCTCACACACCATACCATGTGCACACTCATACAAACGCATGCACATGCATGCACAATATGCAGCATACGTTGCACACACTCTCACACACACACATGCTTACATACATGCACGATACACACCATATGGTGCACACACTCACACACACACATGCACATGCGTGCACACATTGCACACATACACACACCACACATGTGCTCATACACACATGCAAATTCACACACGTGCACAATTAACTCATATGCCCACATGAAACGATGCATACACTTATAACACATGCACACTCTTACATCATGCACACATATACACATACAGGGATTATGCAGAAGGGGCCAGCTGTCCTCGTAGCTGACAGGCTAACCAGAAAACATCTCATGGCTTTTGGGAGAGGCCAGGGGCAGTGGCAGGCAGAGGCTGTGGGGCTTTCCTGACACTGCCCAGCCTGATCCACCATCCATTCACAAGGAGGATGCCAGGCCGGGAAGCAGCCTTCACACCTCAGGAGAGGTGCCACGCCCTGCTCCAGCTCACCCGGCCTCCACACCCTCATCCTGGCCTCAGGCCCAAGCTCCCAGGATCCTCTTACATCCTAGGAACAGACCTGGGTGATAGGAATGACAGGCTTTCTACCTCCCAGACCCCCAGCCTAGTCCGAAATCATAGCTGGAGAGCCACTGCAGGGCTCTGGATGCCACCTGTGTGATACACACACATTCACACACATGCACATGCGTGCACACATTGCACACATACACACCCAAGGGACAGGGAACAGCAGGGCTTCTGTGCATTCCAGATGCCCAACATGAGCCCCTCCTTCCATGACTTCTCAAGGGTACGGTCTTTCTGGGCAGGTTCATATTGACAATGAGAATGCTGGGAAGCAAGAGAGACAGTCCTGAGCTAGGACAAAGTGAGGCCTCTGCATGCAAGGAGAGCAGAGCCTTTTCCCAAGGGACACTCCTCCTTTCCTGGTTCCCATTGGCTATATGGACAGCTCTCTCCTTTAAAAAAATTTTAAAAACAAAACAAAACCAAAAACCCGTTTTAATGGAAAAAGTAATACATTCATTTGAATGCTTTTTTAAAAAATCCAAAAAGAAGAAAAGGGTGAAGTAAAACGTAGGGTTCATACCTCCCCCAGACTCTTCCAGCCCCAAACTCCTCCCTCCACAAAAAGAGGTGTGTGCCTCTGTGTGTGTGCTCATGCGCATGTCACATGTGTGTGCATTGCGTGTGTGCACGTGCATGTTTGCATGTGTGTGTATGTGTGTGTGTTCCTCCTCTTCACACTGTTCAGTGGTTGCTTTGTCTTTCTCACTTGTAGATCTTGGGGCTAGGAGGGCTCATTCCACGTCCAGGATGCTGAGGGGACACATTCCAACAGAGTGGATCCCTCCAGTGGCTGTTATGCTGCCTGGCCACTTCTCTCCACATTTCCACCCCTCACAGCACACAGACATTAAAAGCTGGACAGAACCTTGGAGATCCCTTAGTCAACCCTTCACTTTTCAGATGAGGAGACTGAGGCAGAGAGAGGAGAAAGGACTTGCTCCAGGTACCACAGGTGGTGCCGTGCAAACCCAGCCCAGCCCAGCCCAGCCTGGGGCTCACCTGATGCCCCTGAAGGTGCCATAGCCTGGCTGTAGCAATGGTTACCCTGGCCAAGGCCCCTATGTGGGGAAGCTCTTGATGGCCAGACAAACGTCCTCACCTTGGATCACAGTGTCTCAAACCTGGGGCACCGTCTCCAGGAAATTCCTGCTGCTGGGATGATGATCAGGCCAACCCTTCAATCCGCCCCAGTGCCTTCTGGTCTCTCCTGTAACCTCACAGTCCTTGTGGAAACCCTTGCGTGAACTGCTACAGGCATCATCTGTGCAGCAACCTGGAAGATGCGCTGCAACCACTATGTGATTAGGATGCTGGCTTCCTTGGGGCCAGAGGTCTCTGTGGCACAGAGGTGGCTGGTCCCCCTCGCCTTTAGTTCTGAGACTTGGACTGCTGGTCCTTGAGGCATTTTGTTACCTAATCCACCTCAGTAGGCACAACAGCATGCCATACCCCCACCAAGTGACCAGGTAGGTCACTGTGACAAGCCAAACAGTGTCTCCAAACTTCCTGTGTTGAGGTTCTAACTCCCAGTACACCAGAATATGACTGCATCAGGAGACAGGGTCTTTAAAGAGGTGATTAAGCTCAAATGAGGTCATTGGGATGGTCTGTTTTCCCATGTGACTGCTGTCCTTACAAAAGGAGGAGATCAGAACACAGACAAGCACAGAGGGATGACTACATGAGGGCACAGGGAGAAGACGCATCTACAAGCCAAGCAGAGAGGCCTCGGGAGGAACAAGCCCTGCCAGACCTCGATCCTGGACCTCCAGCCTCCAGAGCTGTGAGAAACTACACTTCTGTGGTTTATGGCACCTGTCTGTGGGACTTTGTTACAGCAGCCCCAGCTGATTCACAGTTACAGACCATGAACATGAAGTCCTCCAGCCTCAACCCTTGCTAGCTGCAACCCAAGCCCGTCAAACCAAATGCTCACAAAGAACAGATGCCTGTGGACTGCTAGAGAGCCCAAACCACGTGGAGATGGCTGGTGAGGCCGACCCTCAACGCCCAACACCACAAGCCGGCAGGTCTGCTTCTGCACATTTGCATAGCAATTGATCATCCATGTTTCCCATGGCAACGTGGTGGAGGAGGGGGCAGTGCGCCTGGGGTCTGCCCAAACACCCAAAGTCCAGTCTGGCTTCACTTATCAACCGACCATGGACAGGGACAGTCACTGACCTTCTGTAAAACTGGGCGATAAGGAGCGCGCTTCTCGTGTATCTGACCAAGTCAAGTTATTGGCAGGAAAACCCTTCAAAGCTCCTGATGTGGCACATAAAGTTGCAATGTTATTATTTTCCCTCTCATGGGCCATGATTGTTTTAGATTTTAAACACCTTTAAAATGACACAAACTTAAGTAGCCCAGAGTGATTTTTGTACTACCCCTAATGACGGGTGAGAGAGACAGAAGAGACACTGTTCCTCATATACTCCAGGAGCAAGGCAAACTGGCCACCTCCATGTTGTCAGCATGCTTTGCAAAGTTTGCCCGCGAAGCCCTTCCTGTCAACCCCCTGCTTGCCTTCCCATCTTCTTAGATTCCTAGACCTGCCACTGGGGCGTCCAGATCCTCAGTACTCAAAGTGCGGTCCATGGACCAGCAGCCCAGGATTCCCCTGGGAGTTTGTTAGTGTTACAGAGTCCCAGCCCCACCCACGCCTGCCAACACCAGGTGATCTCTGTGCACAGTCGAGTGTGAGCAGTGCTGGTTTAGAATGAAATGATGATAACCTGACTTTTGTATTTTCTGCTTGTGTGCTTTATCTAGAAAAAGCACACTGGCAGAGACTGGAGGAAAGGCCACTTAGTACAAAGAGATACTGATTCAAAGGCTTGTCCTTAAAAACACTACTTTGGGATGAGCTCAGAAAGATGCCTTGGTTCTCAGGCCGAATAGTACAAAGACAGCACCTTTGGGAGAGCCAGGCACTTGCAATATCTCGATGAGTGCTGAACTTGGCGAGACCCCATATCACTAATTAGAAAACACAGTTCAAGAGCAGAGATCTTTCACTGAGGCTCAAAGTAAACCAAGAGAAGCAGAGAGGCATGATAAATGGGTACCTCAGCACCTGGCACCTGTCTTAGAGTAAGGTCTTTTATTACATTACTAGGGCTGTGCATGTTCTCAAAATGGCTTAGGTCATTCTCCATGTCGTTATTTTCTCACGCGCATTTCTGGTCTCCAGAACGCACAGCCTGCGAGGAGTTGTGTCCGAGGTTTCACACAGCCAGGTCTGCGTCCCCAGGAGTTCTTTAGGCTGAGGGGCCCCCCATGAACTGCACGCTGCTGCACCAGGCCTGGAATGCCCGCGGCACCCCCAGGAAGAAATGCTAGGAAGAGAAAGGGATCGTGTTTTCTCTGATCCAGCAAATTCAGGTCATTCCAGAGCCAAATCCAAGCAGCTGAGAAATGGTTTTAACACTTAACACTTGAGATGTTGCATCTCCTTTCAGCTCAGAAGTTTTTTCGTTTCAGAAATACCCAATTTTGAGCAAGGTATGAACAGACAAGCGATGGCTTTAGGTAGAAAAGGGACAGATCATCAATAAACTGTTGAAGTGTTTGAAGAGCCACCACACTTCAGCGGCTGGAAAGAAAGGGTCATCTGCATCGTCTCTGCTCTTCTACCGATTCCTGGATTCCAGTTCTGTACCATCCCTGCTGGCCTCAAAAGAAAGGGTGTAAGATATGAAGAACTGATTTAGACCAAACCCAGCCTATGTCTGTGGCAAAGAAAAAGAGACTATTAACAAATCAATTTTGTTCTTGTTAAATAAAACATTTGTGTTGTGTTTTGTTTACTTCATTTAGGGCCACTAGTAACCGTGAGTCTCCATAAATCAATATGTTCACAAGCTGAGCATTCAATAAGTGCTATTTTTACTCAAACAATGGAATCTGAAAGTGAAGTGAGAAAAATCTACTCACAATCTTAGCATCCTGACGAAGCGAACTGTGTCCCTTTTCAGTCTTTGTCTGCTTGTAACTCCAATTTTATACTCTCCCCTCTGCATATTAGCACTAAATTACAGGCATTTCCCTGGTGTTACATTGTCTCCACGTCCTTATTTCATGGTGGAACAGTGCTTCATGGGAATTCATAGCTCATCTCATGGTTCCCTGACTTTGGGATGCTTAGGGTATTGACAACATTTTTTAAATGATCAATAACTCTGCTCTGAGTATTTTTGCAAATGTGCTATCTTTTTCCCTGTTGTATTACTTTTTCAGGACCCTAAATGTGGGGTCACAAATCATTCTGATGAACATTTCCGTACGTTTCATCTTGTATGCTCACATTTCTGTTTGAGGCATGAAACCATACTCAGCTAACAGAGGGACATGTATAAAACGAACTATAAACCGAATCACAACATCGGTTTCTGTAATGGTTTCTCCCACTCTAAAGAGACACAACTGCAACAGCGGCAGCTCATTTATGGGGATTCCTCGGAAAACCTCAGCTGTTGTTCCTCCTACGCCGGGTGCACAGCGTGGGCTCCACCGTGGCCACCGGGCGGACCACACGTGCTCCTAGGGCAGTGCCCAGCACCTGTCGGTGGTAACAGCGGCAGCTCATTTATGGGGATTCCTCGGAAAACCTCAGCTGTTGTTCCTCCTACGCCAGGTGCACAGCGTGGGCTCCACCGTGGCCACCGGGCGGACCACACGTGGTCCTAGGGCAGTGCCCAGCACCTGTCGGTGGCGGCCTGTCATCCCTCTTCAGTCCTTCACATCATTGTCACCACGTTGGCCCCTGCTAACGTTTTTTTTTTTTTTTTGTCTTTTTTTTTCGTGTCCGGCAACGGATCGCAACCCTCAGTGTTGCACCCATACCGGGCCGGGACCGGCAACGAGATCGCAACCCTCGGTGTCGCGCCCACACCTCGCCCAGCCAGTGAGCGGGAACCAGTCTGT
>NW_007726403.1:264022-265807 GCF_000696425.1 Galeopterus variegatus | reverse complement strand
GGGTGCACAGCGTGGGCTCCACCGTGGCCACCGGGCGGACCACACGTGCTCCTAGGGCAGTGCCCAGCACCTGTCGGTGGTGGCCTGTCATCCCTCTTCAGTCCTTCACATCATTGTCACCACGTTGGCCCCTGCTAACGTTTTTTTTTTTTTTTTGTCTTTTTTTTTCGTGTCCGGCAACGGATCGCAACCCTCAGTGTTGCACCCATACCGGGCCGGGACCGGCAACGAGATCGCAACCCTCGGTGTCGCGCCCACACCTCGCCCAGCCAGTGAGCGGGAACCAGTCTGTATGTGGGATCCGAACCCTCGGTGGGAGCGCCGCCGCGCTCCCAAGCAGCGCACTGTAGCAGTGCGCCACCGGGCCAGCCCCCCTGCTAACTTTTTAAAAAGCAAATGGATGTGAGATAATTTTGCTCCATTTGAATAATTTTTTTTCACTATTTAAAAATTAATAATCCCAAGAAATAACATTAAATCTCTTCTTTCTTGATACTCTGTGCATTTGGATAAATATTATTCTTAATATTTATATTAATATTAATAAATAAAATTTATATTAAAATATTATATACTAAATATTATTATTTATTTCTATTGGTAAACACTCAAGAGCCTGGAAGAGGGTTATGTTTCTAAATTGGGGGTAAGAAATACTCCCCCTATAAAGCTCCTGGAGAGAAGAAAATGATTTTTAGCTTTTTGATTGAAACAATTAATTATACATATTTGTGGGGTATGGAGCTGACGTCAATAATTGTGTAGAATGTGTGATGAGCAAATCAGGATCGTCAGTGCGTTCGTCATTACAGTACGTAATCATTCTTTGTGTCCATTAACCAATGTCTCGCTGACCCCCTCCCCCTCCCCTTTTCCCACCTCTAGTAACTACACTTCTGTTCTCTTGGAGAGAAGAAATCTTAGTCCTGTGTTCTTCCAATTCCAGAAATCCTTGGCTGTGGGTGGAATGAGCCTTTCAGGGAAGTTGCCCACCAGGCTGTGCGATTGTCGAGGCCAAGTGCATCCGATGAACTCCACGCAGGGCTCTGAGCTAGGGGCTGTCAGGAACAAAAGTCAAGTGGTGTTTTCTGATGGGCATGGCAGGTTTCTTCACAAGCAGGGGACCAGAGATGACAGACAAAAACATACCCCGAGTAAAGAGAGTCTGGTGGGAGTCATGAATCTAAACACAGAAGTCCCATCACTCCATCACTGTTTCCTGAGCACCTACTGCACACTGGGGAGAGTGCTAGGCCTGAGGATACAGCAGGCAACAAGCGGAGGGGGTTCCTGCCCTCCCAGAACTTGTGGGCTGGGACTGAACTCACATAGGGAGCCGGTGGCTGTGGGGAGCAGCCTCCCTCCGTGCAGGAGTCTCAGGTCACCACCCAATTATATACAGCATGTGAGCTAAGGTTGGCTTTTACCTTTATAAAGGATGGAGAAAAGGTCAAAAGGAGAACATTTCAGGACACGTGAAAATGATATGAAATTCAAATTTCAGCATCCATAAATAAACGTCCAAGGGACACAGCCACGCCCATTCACTCGCATCTCATCCACGGCTGAGTGGAGTGGTGGGGACAAGGTCCCCGGAGCCTACGGACCGTCTTCACAGAAGAGCCCACCCTGCGGTGACCTCACCCGGCCCCGCAGGTGTGTCTGCCTGCTCATGCCCCGCAGCGCCACCTCTCTTCTCCCCACTGTGTGCCACTGACAGTGCTTTTCTGCTACACAACACAACTGTCGTTCCTCTAAAGGTGTGCAGCACACACGTGTGCACAC
>NW_007726403.1:262562-263137 GCF_000696425.1 Galeopterus variegatus | reverse complement strand
GTGTGCACACACACACGCACACCCGCACACACGCAAAGAGAGCCGCGTGGCCCCAGATGGAAGGCACCGCACTCTCCACCTCTCAGCGTGGCCTGAAGACTCCTGGGCCAGACCCCAGGGGTGGCGCTGTGAAACCCAGTCCTCCAACAGCCTGGTGAGGTGGGCGCTACCACCTTATGGCCTGGCCAGGAAACCAGGCCTGGAGGGACAGCCGCGGAGGGCAGGTAGGGAGGTGACTGACACTCCAGGGCGGACACCCAGCAAACACCTGCAATTTGATTTCCTCTTGGCCATGCTCCCCACCTCCGTCTGGGATCCCTGCCGTGTTGAAATCCCCTCTGCTCTGCCTCTGGGCCATGCTGGGTGCATGGTAACAATGCCAGGTGCCCTGCCAGGGGCCTCCATCCCTGCCCTGGTCCATCCTGCAGAGCTGGCAGCTCTGTCCCCCTTCAAAGAGGAGGAAACACAGCCTCGAAGAGATAGGGTCTCTTGCCCAAGGTCACAAAACTCGTTTACATACTGAAGCCAAAAGATGGACCAGGGCTATGTGGTGTCAAAGCCCTTCTCTGAGTGTC
>NW_007726403.1:259502-261087 GCF_000696425.1 Galeopterus variegatus | reverse complement strand
GGTGGCCCTCACCCTGCAGCTGCTTCACAGTATCCAAACATGAAGAGGGGACAGAGGGACTGGAACAGCATGGGGGCTGGGTTCATACCCATCCCAATACGCCATGGCCCAAGAACACCCCACAGCAAGGCACGGTCGGGAAGACAAGCCCATCAGCTTCGTGTAATCAGAGAGTAGAGAGAGTCCCGGGGCTGGCCAGCTGTAAAGCCCATAGTGGGCTGAAGTGTCTCGCAAAGAAATATGCTCACATCCTAAGCTCCCGTACCTGTGAATGGGACCTTATTTGGAAAAAGAGTCATTGCAGATGTAAGTGGTTAAGATGAGGTCATACTGGATTAGGATGGGTCCTAGTCCAGTATAACTGGTGTGCTTATAAGAGGAGAGAGAGACAAAGACACACAGAGGGAAGTTGGATGGGGTGACTACAGAGGCAGGGATTGCGGTGACACATCTTCAATGCAAGAAACACCATGGATCACCAGCCACCAGTATAAACTAGAAAAAGTCATGGAGTGATCTTCCCTCTGAGCCCCCCAAGAAAGAACCAATCCTGCCAACACCCTGGTTTTGGACTTCTGGCCTCCTGAACTGCGAGAGAATACGTTTCTGTTTAGGGCATCCAGTTTGTAGTACTTTGTCACAGAAGCCCTAGGAAACTCATCGAAGCCTGGTTTTAGACATGAAGAGCCAGCAGATGGAGTTCAATGGCCCCATCCTACCCTCAGGGCTAGAGGTGGAGCTGTAAACTGAGGCACTCTGAAAGCCGCAGGTGCAGGGGAGCAGATTCATTTTCTCTCCAAGATACTAGTTACAGAAAAAGATGGTCCTGTCCTCTTCAGGGCCCATGGGACGATTTTGGTCAGTTAGGTAGCATCTAGCCCAGCCACTAGCACACAGGGGTGGTCCATCCCATCTTTTGTCTGTACTTATGGAACAAAACACACACACTGCCAGCGTTTGGTTAATTAACCCTAACTCTGTGCTAAGCTACTATAATTTTTAATTCTCTCCTGTCACTTCATACCCTCTGATAACTATTATTTTTCTCTGTTCAGGAGCGTTGAATCATCTGTTTTTTTCTTCTGTGAGGATAGTATAGCATTTAATTTTTCTATATGTCCAAATGCTAGAAGNTCATGCCAGGCAGTCTTGACAGCTTGTTTTGAGTGTGACAGAATTACAAAATCTGAGGTTAGATGCATTATGTATTTAGGCTTTTGTGCAGCATCTAATACCAGGCTTGTGAAATTATTCTTGCCAAATGGTCTGAACCAGCCTGGATGAGAACAGTCTCATGTACCGGAAAGTGACTCAAAGACCAGAAACAAAGGACAAGTAACATTGAGGCATGCACCCAGATGGGGGTTGGGAACAGCAGAGGAAAGGAGTGGTGTTTCATGAGGGGCCATAAAGGTCAAGGTTAGGGTTTGTTTCCTGTAACATCTCCATTATTGATCTGGAGGGAGAGGGCATGTGCCGGCCACCAGGGCCATGTAGGAGGGTGGGAAGTACCAGCCCCCACGAGGTGGCCCTCACCCTGCAGCTGCTTCACAGTATCCAAACATGAAGAGGGGACAGAGGGACT
>NW_007726403.1:258231-258567 GCF_000696425.1 Galeopterus variegatus | reverse complement strand
TTTTTTTCTTCTGTGAGGATAGTATAGCATTTAATTTTTCTATATGTCCAAATGCTAGAAGCAATGCTTTTCCTCTTAACCAGAATATCTGGTTCATCAGAACATTGCACTTCTGCCCATGTTATAGACGAGTACGCTGTTACCTGTCTCCAACTTTGTTCCAGTCAGTACCTGTACAACCAGAGCTCGTGCGGGAGCCGAGAGAAAAAGGCAGCGGCGAGCCTGGGCACCATCTCAGGCCCACCCCTGGACCAGCAGGGCTCAGCGTACGTAGAGCTACTCTCTGCACAACGTGGCTTTTAGACCGTAAAGCCACACTTTTTTGTGTTTGTCTAC
>NW_007726403.1:254538-257529 GCF_000696425.1 Galeopterus variegatus | reverse complement strand
GCTACTCTCTGCACAACGTGGCTTTTAGACCGTAAAGCCACACTTTTTTGTGTTTGTCTACGAAACACCAGATCTGGTCTCGCAGACTCCTCATGTCATGCTGGATTTGTTCAGTTAACAATGATGTCATAGACACACCACCGTCAAATTGAGTGCCCAGGGGTTTAACAGGTGATTCTCTCCTTTTTTCTCTTTGATAGTCTATCACTCTCCGGGGGTCATCACAAAACAGCAGAAACAGTCCCAAAACACTCCACAGAAGCAAGACAGAAGAAATGATACAGCTGTCACCAGCCATTCATTCATTCACCCTTTCACTTTACAGAAACTGAGAACATACCATGAGCCACATATTGTGCTACGTGATATAGGGAGTGGGAGGACAAGATAAAAAATGTAATTAATGACAGAGACGTATTGTAGTATACAAATAACCAGAATAAAATGTACAGTTTAATAAATGTTCTAAAAAAGCTATAAAAAGGCGTGATGTTCGGAAAGTGTGAGGGAATGTCTGATACCTCAGTTTCCCACAAAATCATCTTTTTAAAAAGATAACAGAGTGTTATTCCAATTCAATGGGGAGTGGGGTTCATTTAATAAATGGTGCTAGCACACATGCCTTGATATTCATGTGGAAGGAAAGAAAATCAGACTCAATCCTCACACCTTATCCAATATTATATTCTACGTATATGGAATATATACACATAAAATAAAAGCACAAACTATTGGAAGAAAATTCAGGAAAGCATTTGTATAGCAAAGGGTTGGGGGCCTTTTCAAACAAGACAGGCGCCAAAGCCATCGTGGAAGGAGAGCTGTCTGTGTGGTAGGCAGGGCACACCACAGATGAATCACAGCCCAGGATGACATGCGACAGGCAGGCTGGACAGATTCACAACCCAACAGAAGAATGAGCAAAGGCTACACACCAGCAACCTGCAACAGGAAAACTGAAGGAACACCACACTGGGGAGAAAATGCTTAACTTCACCAGCAGTCAGTGAAAGGGAAATTAGGAGAGTAGTGACATACCACTTTTTGCTTCTTAGATTACCAAAAATTAGAAGAGTGATATTATCCAGAGCTGGCAAAGATGCAGAAAAGCAGGCTGTCTCGTTCACTGCTGCCAGAGTGTATAACACGGCAACCTTGGGGAAGTCATCCAGCCACACGGATTCGGGTTAAATGTACATGTGCTGTGACCCCTGCTCTTCAAAGAGTCTGTCCCATAGAAACCAACTTAACAACCCATAAGGACATATGATCATGGAGGTCAGTTGCTGTGCAGTAGCAAAACACTGGACACACGAATGTCCGCTTGCTCTAATTGACTGGGCTCCTCCACACACGGCGCCGCTGTATTTTTTTAAGTGAGTTAGGTCTCCATCTGTTGTCCTGGAGGATGTCCACAACGTGTTCTTGTTAAGTGAGGTGTCTCAGTCTGCTAAGGCTGCCAGAACAAAACGCCACAGATTGGGGGCTTAAACAGCAGAAATTTACTTCTCCCAGTTCTGGAGTCTGCACGTCCAAGATCGAGGTGCTGGATGGTTGGGTTTCTGGTGCCTTTGTGGCTTGCAAACAGTGGCCTCCTGGAAGTATCCACACATGGCAGAGAAAGCGCTCTAGTGTCTCTTCTCTTATAATGACACCAGTCATATTGGATCAGTGATCACATTTAACCTCCACCCTATGACCTCTTTTAACTTTTATCACCTCCGTACAGATCCTGCTGCAAGTACAGTCACATGGGGAGTTGATGCTTTGTCATATGATTTTGAGGGATGCAATCCAGCCCATCGCAGGGGGAAAGCACTTAAACCTAACATTTAAATTTGTTGAGCATTTCCACATTCTTTAGAGGAATATACATACAGCATAATTTTACTATTATTTAAAAATGACAAAACCCATAAAAACACTAATATATGTATGAGGGTACTTAAAAAGTTCATGGAAAGATTCATATTACCCTTCAGTTCTACTTTTCCATGAACTTTTTGAGGTGCCCTTGTAAATGCTCACACACATTTGAGTGAGCCTGCAGACAGCCAGGAAGGTGTGGGACTAGGGCAGCTGGGGAAGGGTGGATTACAAACCCTTTCTCTGTTTATCTCTAATTAAAATCATCATGGACTGCTTTTGTAATGTAAAGTGTTTAATGAAGAAACATTTGAAAACATGAATATCCCACTATTCAGAAGTGACTATCCCACTAGCCCAATTTGCGTACAACCAGGAAACCGCTCAGAGCACGCCGAGGGTCCCTGGCCCACCGTGAGGCCCCTGTTTGGGGATCTGCGGGAGCCCAGGGAGGCCGGGTCTGTCTGTCCCACGGCCTTGACCACCTCCATCAAGAGCTCCGGCTCTTTCCCTGAAGCAGCTAAGCAGCTTGAGAGCTGTCTTGCTAAACAGATGATCTTATTAGTGGAATCCAGTAACCCTCTAAGATATTAGAGATGAGCCTTAATTCTACATTTTTCTATAGAAGGGACAGCAGAACTCTCCAGAACGCCCAAATGTGGCTGGTTCCGATGTGGTGAGAGAGACTTCCTTCCCTCTGACATTTTCAGAAAGTTCATAAAAGAAGGGCATGAGAAGGGCCCAAAGAGCCTAATTATTTCTCCACTTAAAGCCCAAATGTGGCTGGTTCCGATGTGGTGAGAGAGACTTCCTTCCCTCTGACATTTTCCGAAAGTTCATAAAAGAAGGGCATGAGAAGGGCCCAAAGAGCCTAATTATTTCTCCACTTAAACAGTGGGCCGTAGAGTGAGACCCGTTTTAATATAAATATTTGACTTTCTCTGTTGGAGTTGTGTCCACACCAGCACTTCCTCTAGTCACTTTGGATCCATCTGTCTGGCCGTGTAGAGCTGCCGTGGTGCCAGGTCCCAGAGCGCAGACTCCTCTGTTCCTGGGCAGTTGGGTTCAGTGGCTGTGACCATCCGGCTGTCTCGGTCACACGTCACTCTTCCTTCCCGTCGTCCA
>NW_007726403.1:251173-253648 GCF_000696425.1 Galeopterus variegatus | reverse complement strand
CACCAGCCATGAGTGTCTGGACTCTGGGACCAGGGAGTCCCCGAGGAGGGGCTGGACCACTCAGCTTCAGGCCAGGGGAGCCAGAGGATGGGAGGAACCCACAGTGGCACAGCTGGCTCCTTCACAAGCAACCAGGACACGACCCTTTGTATGAAATCTTTTAAGACAGGTAGGCAGGTAGGTTTTTTTTTTTATATTGCACGGACTGGATTTGGGCCTTGACCCTCTGATCTTCACCACTGTGGGACCCTTCGGCACCCACCCTCTCCCATGCCTCGTGGATCAGATGCTTCTGGCCTGTAGTTGTTTCCTGAGGTTGCCGTAACAAAGGACCGCAAACTGGGTGGCTTAAAATGACAGAAATGGACTCTCTCCCAGTTCTGGAGGCCAGAAGCCTACGACCAAGCTCAGCAGGGCCCTGCTCTCTCTGAAGGTCTAGGGCAGGGCCCTTCTTCGCCTCTTCCAGCTTCCGGTGTTGCCGGCGATCCCTGGCGTTCCCTGGCTTGTAGACACATCCGTCCAGTCTCTGCCTCGGTCATCACCTGGTCTTCTCCCCTGTGGGTCAGAGACTTACCTTCTCATAAGGACACCAGTCATTGGGTTAGGGCCCACCCTACTCCAGTATGACCTCACCTTAACTGATAACATCTAGAAAGACCCGATTTCCAAATAAGGGCACACTCCAAGTTTCTGGGTGGATGCGAATTTGGGGGCACACTATCAACACAGTGCATGGCCTCCTAGATTTGGGGCATGGTCCTCCAGGCACCTTCTTTGCCTCCTGGTCATCTGCCATGCTCTTGAAAATGGTCAGAGGCCCCAAACTGGGAGCCAAGGTTTTCAAACACTGGACAGAAACACAACTCCAGAAGGTTCATTTTTTATATACCTGCAGCCACGAGTTTCTCCAAACACTGGCATTTTGNATCGGCTGCTTGGCAGATACAATAGAATATGTGTAAACATCTGTTCAAATAATAAGTGGGATTTCCCTCAGATCGATGTCCAGTAGGATACTCCACAAGTAGAAATGGAACTGAAATCTGGAGAGAAAAAAACAGGTTCTGAAAATTCAGCACAATTTTTGCATAACTGACTTATGGCAAAGAAAGTTCCACCTACTCCACACACAAAGAAATCTGTGTCTACGCGTGGCCCTTACGCATGGCCCGTGCGGACTTCATGTCTTTCTTGAGGACATTGTCTTCCTAAACTATTCTTTGGCAGTGGTTCTCCATCCCTTTAGGACTGGGACACCGGATTATCCATTGCTTTATTTCATGGTACCCAATGCCTCCTCCTAAAAATGTTGCTGGAAAACTTTTTCAATCAAACCCAATTGAAAAGAATTTGAATTTACAAGTTCCACAATACCTCTAGGAAATCATTCCATATCATAAAATGGGGAAACTGTCATGCTGTGAGGGTCAGTCTGGCTACAGACATGTGCTTTACTTTCTCTTGGTGTTTAATGTCCTTGGGAAACAACACAAAGTTCATCTGAATCAGACAGGCAAATGTGTTCCCTCAAATACAACCAGCCTTGCTCTGTAGTCGGGAAACAAAATATGCTAATTTCTCCGTTTTTGCTCATTAACAACCCAAGTCCCAAATCAGTACCCATTCAAGGTTCTTACTTGCAGATAAAAGATCTGGACACATATAGAGACTTTTGCTGCTGTTAGAGTAACTAGGGGTAAGGCACTCCACGGCAGCGGGCGCATGTGTGACATACGCCACGTACAGGGACATGCAGAACCAGGGATTTCCAAATGGCTTTGCCCTCCTGTGGTCNCATTTGGGGTGTTTGGATAACCAATTTAGAAGTTAAAAAAAGAAAAGTTTGGACGGTGTATGAGATCCTCCGGTCCCAGGCCCAGGTTTGCTGAGCATGGTCTGTTACTGCTGCACTCTCAAACCCTTAGCTGGCCCGCCCCAGTTCGTATCACGCTGCTCAAGTCACGGATTTCTCTTCCTCTTTCTGGGCAGGTTAGGATCTCTTAGGATACTGGGCCACCCTGGGAGCTGGGGATGTGCGGAAGGAGCCCCGGCAGGCATTCAGAGAGGCCGCGATTCATTGCTTGTGTCCCCGTTTCCTGAGAGCTGCTCAGTTGACCCTTTGGGAGCTCTTGCCGCTTTCAGCTTCACACAATCAAACAGGGCAGACAGCAGACAGGAAATCCCAGCAAGAATGTCAGGCGAGTGGGGGATGGTCTGCAGGGACAGTGCAGGGACAGAGTCCAGGGAGATGTCTCAGAAGTGGGGAAAGCGTTGTTTTGTTTCACCTGTTTGCTAGATGCATAGGAGGGCACTTTAAAAAGTTCACGGAAAGACTCTCATCTTTCACTTCTATTTTTCCATGAAGTTTTTGAAGTGCCCTCACTTAAGCCTTGAGCTCCCGTCACTGTCAACCTAGAGTGTCCGAAGGCAATAGAAAGAACCTCAGAGAGATCAAGTCACCTCTTGGCTGTCCAC
>NW_007726403.1:245011-249476 GCF_000696425.1 Galeopterus variegatus | reverse complement strand
TCCCCGGCCTCCCTGCCGCTTCTGCAGCAGGCAGGGAAGGCAGGAGGAAGGAAGGAGCGGGCGCCCCGCGACTCAGAGCCCCACGCTCTCAGCTGGGCACAAGCGAGGCTGCTCCGACATTCAGTCCCGGACGCACCCACTGGTCAAAGAGGGAGGGCGACAAGAAAGTTTGCGCCATTTCCACCATGATGATCAAAGTGAAGGTGCTGTTGGTTCCCTTTATTTTCAAGTATACGCCCCGGTGAGGGAATGAGAGGACAGCAACGTTGGATGGTCCCCACAGATGAGAAGGCGCATGAGAGTCCCCCAGCGGGGTCGCCTGCTGCGCTCAATCCTCCTGGTCAGATCTGAAACCCCCGAGTTGACGAGTTTGAATTCCACTTGCCCACGATGTCAGGCATGATGAAAATTCGAGCACCTTTGACCAGAGAAGCAATATCTGTGGGATTAAGGCCATTTTCTTATCTAGAGGAGAGAAATGTGCAGTCTGTAATGACCTGCTTCTGGTGGCAGTCCATCCTTCCTGCCTCCATCTAATGGGACAAACTTTTATCGGCTTTGCTCTCCCTGCATTGTTTCAACACCCACCAAGAGGATTAGCAATAATCTCTTTCCCTTCTAATTTTGTGTCGCCCCTCCCCCCCCAAATCCCTTGGGGACTGGCATGAATTTTCTATCCTTGTGGTTTGGGAAGGAGGAGGGGTTGTTAACCCTTGTTAAGGTGGTGGTGCCTTCCTGTCAGAAGCCCTGGGGAAAAGGTCCCCCTGCTGGCCCTGCTGGGAAGAGCACCGGGTCCCCCCAGGCCGCCATCAGAGTGCCCACCCTGGGCATGCACTGCCCAGGCAGGCAGGCAGGTGCCACAGAACTGTTTAGGGGGAGAAATGTGCCTTCCCTTTCCCCAGCCCCCAAGACGCAGTCTCCTGATAGCCTAAGGTCCCCACGTGGGTGCCTAACCAGACCGGTGCAGCTCACACCCTCCCCCATCAGATACAATGACCATGTCTCACCCCTCTTTGTTCATAAACAGGTGAAGGCAAGCTCCTGTATTTGTGTTGTGTGCTCACACACGTACACACACATGTATGTCCAGGCACACATGCACACACGTAGATACTCATGCACACACACACAGACACACAGATATATATGTACATATACATGCACACAGAGAGACACACATGGGCACATACCTGCACACACACGTGTGCATGCAAGCACATATACACATGCACATATACATGCACACACATGAGCACACAGACACACGTGTGTATACACACATGCATGCATACACAGAGACATACACAAATACACGTACACACACATGTGCACACACAGTCACACATGCAAAGGAGGCAAATGTTTGCTTCTGTTCCCCCAGGTTTGCCTTTGCACCTGGCCTCTCGCCATGTAGGGCTGATGAGGAAGGGGGCTGGCTGCAGGGGCTTTCTTGGCTCCATTACAGTGTGGGGGGCACAGGTGCATGGACAGACAGCCCTGGGGGACCTGGGCCACTCAGAGGGTTCGCCCCCTCTGTGGCAGGAGCAAAGGGCAGGGGTATGGACTGGAAGGTGACAGGACTCCAGCCTCTGGGAGAGGGCACAGACGCTCACAGCTGGTGTGTGGTGCATGGGCTTGCTGGGCACTGAGTGGGCAAGCATGGGTGGCTCCCCCCACAATAGAGACAAGGCTGAGGGCAGGTCCTCAGCCGCACCCAGGAGTCTGGCATGTAAGGACTGCAAGAGGCATGGCCTTCGTACCTGCATGGGGGATGTAACTGAGGAGCTTGGCGTCCCCTGGGCCCAGTGGGCACGGAGCCTCAGCCGGGGCAGACCTGCTGGAGTGAGTGAGAGCTGCCTGCACTTGTGCAGAGAAGAGCGTGCCACACCTGGGAAGGAGGCTGCCCCCCTCCAATGCAAGCAAGCAGAGCAAGGGCAGCCCTCACGCCCCAGCCCCTATTACCAGGTCCAACAGCTACAGGCCTGCTGCCAAGCCCGGTCAGCATGCAAGCACCTCTGGGACAGACCCATACTGCACCTGAGCCACCACTGAGCTGGTGACACAACTTCCCTTCTCGCCAGCCCCTACCTCCAGGGAGGCGAGTGCTGCTGGGCCCACGGCTCAGGTTCAGGTGAGATCCACCTCCTCCCTGCTTCTCTCTGACTAAGTATGAGCCTTTTGGGAGGGACACTTTGACCACCACAGAACACTATGACACAGAGGAACAATTATCCAAAGGCAGGAGAAGCCAAGAGCCTATACGTCCAAACCCTTAGGCATGAGAGCAACCAAACATATATGAGGCATAAGAGTGAACTCAGGAAATGTACAGAGTTCACAAGAGTAAGACAAAAGGCTTTTCTGAAGGACGCAGAGGAAGACTTGTATAAACAGCACATACCATGGTGGCAACACCAACTAGTGTCCTCTAACATCCATCGTCCCTTCCTTCCTCACACACAAACTCCAACCTTATTCTACAAGGCTGGTGAGTGTGGAGGTGACACCCAGTGCCTGCTCCACCACCTTCCCCTGGGCTGCAGAGCTGGAGAGGAAAACCCAATGCTTCCAAGAGTCATCCGCAGCTAGAGCTCTGTAGGGGACTGAGGTCTTGCTGGTTGGATGTGTTCACAGGTGACTTGGAGCAGGAGTGGGGGACAGCTGTTTTCTGACTGTTCCTGCTGCTGTCTCGAGTAGGCACTGTCTGCAGTCGCTGGGTTTTCTGCAGCTGTATCCAATGCCCCGTCTTGGTTTTGGGTATGAAGAGGGAATTTGTGGTATTAAGAAGCAGGGTTTCCTTTATTTTTTGCAGGTGCAGATCCAGCAAGCACGTCGTGGCCCTGAAGTCAAGGTTGCACCTGCTGCAGGTGCACTTCCCGGGCTCTCACTCACGCTAAGGCAGTCTTCCTGAATCAGATGGTATAGTCACAGCAGCAGAGGGAGCAGCTCCCTGGTGGTCCAGGTGTGCTTTGTGGAAGCATGCAAATCCCTGTATTAAATCCCTTTCTGTTTACATTATCTCGAGTGACTCATGTTTGCAGCTGGAGCCTGGCAGGTATGTCACTTGGTGCAAGAATTGGCTGCGGGCTACAAACCCTCAAGGATGAGAATCTGGGGCTGATCATGTTGGAGGCTGTTGGGATCTGGTTTCCATTGCATGGGAAAGCAGGGACTTGAAGTGTCATCTGCAGTCCCTCTCAATGAGGTCCTGTGGAAGGCAAGGCTTTGGACAACCAACTGCCTGCTGTGTAGACAGGCCTGTGGGCCAGGCTTGCTATTTCTGCCTGCACTGGGAGGTTAACAGGCTTACAGGCTGCTCTATGCTTGAGATCTGCAGAACAGGTTTGAGAAAATGCCACTAATGCATTGCATCCAGGGACCCTGAGGTGCCTCTCTTTACCCAGTGCTGCCAGGCTTCTCCCCAGGGACCAGCGTAGCAGATGCTGTTAGGCCACCAGGCTCCATTTCTTTCTCCTCCTGCACACAGTTTGACTGTTTCTAGCAGCTAGGTGGGAACATATGGCAGAGTCACAGCCATGGGATGTGAGCAGAAGTACGATATCCCACTTCTAGGTCCACTTGTAACAACTTTCTTCCCAAGGAATCCTCCACGTTGTCTGCTTCCCCACACCTGCTGAATGAAGAGGACTCTGAGGACTGGAGGAGGGCAGAGCCATAGGTACAAGAGCCTGGGTCCCTGAGTGACCACGTGGAGTGCACTCCCCTGCCAGCCCACATGAGCAAGAAATCTGCTCTCATTGTGTACAGACACTGAAACCACAGGGTTTTACAGTCATTAGCCTACCCTGACAAATACAGTCTGTAAAGAATTATGCCAGCATTTTAAATAGAAGTCTGAGTGACAGTGTTTCTCTTTTTTTAATAAGATAAAAAGAGAAGGAGAAATAAATAGACGATTATGTACAACAGAAGTCATCAAACAAATTAAAAATAAAAATATATACAACCCCAAGTTTTACGGTCTTGAGGACACGAAGTATTCATTCATTCATTCATTCTTCCTCTCCCTCCTCTTCTTGTTTGAGGGGAAAGGAAAATGAGGAGTCTAAGCAGAGGAGTCAGGGTGTTTACTACTGAGCACACCAATGTCTGTGCATTTCCTCGTAGATGGTTGAGAGAGATGACATCAATGTGTCTCAGAGGAGCAGGTCCTTGGCCAACTGAATAGGAGAGAGCGCGGCAAGAGGTAAGGGGGAAAGCTGCCTCCCTCCAACCCTTGCTACCTATGACTCTCAGAACCCCAAAGGACGAGTGCACGCCGACAAGTATAGAACAGAGCACGAATGACCAGTGATGACAAACGGCCCATGTGACTGCCAGAATACAGGCTCCACAGCTCGAGAGAGGGACACATAACAGCCTTTTGTCAAATAGTTTGTGCCTGTTATTAAGAATAATGCTACTTTTTGCAACTGGGATTTCTACAATAGCATGGAGTTCTTTT
>NW_007726403.1:206117-244240 GCF_000696425.1 Galeopterus variegatus | reverse complement strand
CAGTTGTTGCTAAGGTTATTTATTAAGGTGGCATCCACGGGCCAACACCTCCACAGAACACATGTTAGGGGTGTTTTCCTGAAATTCCTGGTTGCTGAGTGCAGTTTCCAGCTCTGCAATCCATCCACACAATACCCCTTTCTCCCGCTTGCAAGAAAATGCAAGAAAGTATGGGGACTATCCCCACCAGCCTTCTTTTTAGACCTGTCACCTAAACTGGGGACTCTGGCCGCCCCCCCCCATCTCCTGGGCTCTCTCCACCCACCCACATGTGACGCTGGACTGTGGCAGATCTGATGGCATATCACCAAAGAGCCATCCTCCCCACTTCATGCTGACTGCACCGGGTCCGTGCACCTCCCTCACGTGCTCAGGACAGGCCGAGCCTTGGTTTCCCCCTGCTCCACCCCTGCCTTGGTCCTAGATCTATAAAAGCTGCAGATCACTAAACCCAATGCTAATACTGCCATAATATCTAGACTCAGAAAAGTTCTGATTTTTTCCACACAGGAAGTCAGGGGTTGTTGTGGCATTGTTTGGGTATTAATAATCTTCCCAAGTGAGATATCTTTAGGCTACTGTCCCATGCTGGGGACAGCCATCTGCTACGGTGCTATGGCAGCTTTCTATTTTGTGGACATGACCCACTTTTTACATTGCAACCCATTATATAAAGTGTCATGAAACAATACTTTCCTCTTCTAGAAGATGCAGTCTGATATTTCTTATGTGTATATATATATATATTTTTTTTTACATGCTGGTTGCACCCCACTAAACCAATTTTATGACTCACTAGTGGGTGGCACCATTCCTGACGGACTGGACCCCGCCCCGCTGCCGCCTCCTGCCCGGCCTGTTATAGCCGCCCACCCTTCTCATTTTATTAGTAATCAGGGCCCCATGTACAATGGTCCATTTTGTTTAAACAACTCTGGGAGAGAGTTGTTTAAAAAATTGAACCAAAAAGGTATTAGGTGCTATCCCAAACAAGGCTTTGGTCTCACTGTCACTGTGGTGGATTGGTGGTTCTTTCTGTGTTTGAACTTTCCAAGTTTCATAAAGGACGTGGCCCAGTCCTCACACTTAGCAGAGCAGAGGACCCCTTTGTGCTCTGCCCTGTCATTTTCTGCTCAGGCGCTTAGCAAACATGTCCTGGGTTCCTAGTAGGTAACAAGCACATCAAGCTGGTAATCCTGTACCCGGTGACTAGAGCTCAGGGTTTCAATGCATAAAAGCAAACGTGAGTTCCCAATCTCCGGCTCCCAGACTAGGGGTCCTCCACGACAACAGCGATTCATTTAAACTCACATTCCCAGGGGTCTGCCTCGCTTAATTGTTCGGAGAGGTGGATAAACACTCGTCTGAAAAACAAACACAAGCAACTGCCTCCAAATTGCGTGGTGCTGTGTTGCTAACTGTGTTTTACCAAAACTGCCATTAACCCAATTTGTTAAAAAATAAAGGAGAAGCAACTGCAGAGCTGTAAGGCTGGCTGCATTTTGCTGAACAGACGTGGCTTTGTAACGACGCAGGGGACATGTCAAGTGGGAACGTTCCCACCTAATGCAGTCAGCGGGGTGGTCTCTCACCTGTCACCACCAACCCAGGTGGGTGAGGAGACGCTCTCTGAACTGCCGACTTCAATGAGCGCGCCTCTGCAGAACCTCCCCTGCACGCATGACGGGGGAGGGGACCCTTGCAAGCACAGGATGAGTGCTCTGCATGCATCAAACAACACCAACACGGTGCTGCTGCAAATGCAAATGTAATTTCTTCTTTTAAGGAGGATGGCATTGAAAACCTTGGCTAAGGAGAATATTCCCACCAAAGCAGGCAGTTGTCTCTGGTAATTGAGGTCTACCTACATCGTATATTACTAAATAGCAGCTACCTCCTCCTCCTCAATTTTTATAGGCTGTCCCATAAAATCGATAACATTGCAGACCTCTGAGCTATCTTGAGGATGATGTCAATTAAAATAAATGAGACTTATTTTCTAGTAATTCCCAACACCCCACAACCCACCCCCTCCCTTCTAGCCCACTCAGCGGGTCGGCTGAGGTCAGGTGGAGGAGGCCGATCATGTCTGGCTTTGAAGCCCCCGCAGTCCTGTGAGTGGGGAGCAACTGTTGGGTAGGTCTTGCTCGATCGGAACCCAAGGGAAGCTGGGACCCCTTCCCCAAGGGTCTGCCACCCGCCCATGCCAGGGATGGAGTGCTGATGTGCACGTCCCCTGTCGTCCTTCCTGGGGGATGCTCACAGCATCACACTCACCCTTACAATCACCACTCAAATGAGGGTGAGCATTGCTGCGCTCAGAAGCCACTTTCACCCATGGAGGTGCAGTCTGCCTGGGGAGTCTTCCAGCTGCCGTCTCATTGGGGATCTCCCAGGGCAGTTTACTTGGGAGGTCCTGGAAACACGGGAGGGCATGGGGAGGTTCTACAGGAAGGCAGCCAACAAAGGCTGCATTTTCCTGCCAGCTGCTGTGGGGGTGACCAGTGCTGAACTCCACTGGGGATGTCCTCGGAGCCGGTGCCAACACACTTCAGAGGTGCTCCCACGGAGGAGTGCTTGGACACCCCTTCCCTGGGGCTCCCAGAGGGGCTTCGTCCCTTCCCGCACAGTTGGAGAAGGCTGTCAGGCAGAGGCAGATCTGGACGCCGTCAGTGGGAACCCTGCCCCAGCCCCAACCAAGTCCTACACAGTCCTCCAGGGCCAGGACTCTTGCTCATGCGTCCAGAGTAGGGGAGGAAAGACCAGACCAAGCGCTCAAAGCGGGGCTGGCTCAGAGCCAGGCCACAGCCCAGTGGGGACAGCGGGTGGGAAGGAACATGGGGATCCTGACTGATGCCCGAGGCTGGGGCCCTGACTCCTGCAGCCCTGGGGTGGGCCTGGCGACAGCACCCCATGGAAGTCTCTGAGGGCCCCTCTGGCTCACCAGGCTTCGCTACTAAGACTCACACGGAAAGAGTCATGAACAGTCACAGGCTAGCAGATTCCTCTAAAAGCCACATGTGCTGCTAAAGGCAAAATAAGCAGAGAAGAAAAATGCTGGGGTGGCGGGGTGGAGAGAAGGGGCAGGGGCGCTCACCTGGCGCTCCCCAGTGGGCAGGGCTGTTCGCGGATCCCCACGGATTCCAAGGGCTTCTTCAGTGCAGCGAGACCCAAACCACTGGCTGTTGAGAGGACACGCGGGCCCTCCTGTCCCTCATCTGTGTCTGCCTGAGGCCCTCGTCATGCCGGGGACTGAACAAGGGTGGGGTGGGGGGGTGTCTACAGGGCCGCTTTCTTGCCAGCTGCCCTCTGCAGATAGATGGGCACCGCCATCCTGCCTTGAATCTTCTTCTAACCAAGCGAAGCCTGGCCTGGAGAAGCTGGTCCACACCTCCCTCCTGCCCACACTGCCCTCCCCAGACTGGCCCCAGCACCAGGCCAGACACGGAGCAAATAGCCCTGCGTGGACACAGGCCACTTTGCACATTTGTCATCCACACTGTGTTTGAGTGGCCAACTCACTTCGTTTCGTCCCCTGCCCGCTTAGGAGCGCAGATCCTCAGAGGGACTCTCCTCCCGGGGGAACGGGCTCTCCAAGGACCCTCAGCCTTGAGGACACAGCATGTGGGTTGGTGTTTCATTCCATCCACGGAATGACACAGAAGGAAGGACAACGTGAGGGGATGTGTCCTGTCGCCCCGTGGCCAGCCACGCCCTGTGGCCAGCCACGCCCCTGGGACCCAGGGAGCCCCTTGTGTCCGAGACCCCTTCCCAGGCAGGATGTGCATCTCATCTGGCATGCGGCTCTGCCTGTTCTTTTGTTCCTTGCCGAGTGCCAAGCCGAGCACACATATTCTGTGAGCCGCACAGCAGAAGGAGACACATCTCTGTAGTGACACCACCAGCAGCAGCCACCCAGCCCACAGCCAAGAGGGGCAGGCGGGCGCGAGCTGAGTCGGTGCCCCGACTTCACACCGTGAGACCCCCTGCATGTCAAGTGTGGCCACGAGCCTTCTGGTGGAAAAGACAATGCCGCGGGATCCCGAATCCCAGCAAGGGAGGGTTTCTTTTTTTTGTTTGTTTTTCCTTTTTTTGTCTTTTTTCATGACCGGCAAGGGATCGCAACCCTCGGCATTGCGCCCGCACCTCGCTCAGCCAGTGAGCGCTGGTCTGTATGTGGGATCCGAACCCTCGGCGGGAGCGCCACCGCACTCCGAAGCGGTGCACTGTAGCAGTGCACCACCGGGCTGGCCCAACAAGGGAGGGTTTCTAAGTGGGAAGGACAGAGGCCGTCTAGTAGTTTCCTGGGGAGGATGGGGAACTCTTTCTTTAAAGCACGGGTGCTCTTGGGACCACTTTGCTGTGTTAGCCAGAGGCAGGAAAACTGACAACACCCCGCACAAGGCCACACCATTTCAAAACATGGGGGCTTTAAAGGACAGTTCTCCCCGCAGCACGGACCCAGCCACGTGTCCACAGGGTGGGTTTGTGACGCTGATCTCCAGTAGGTCCAGCGGGCAGCAGCCCCAAGTGAAGAGATCACCCAGGATGGCACCAGCTCTCTGTGGCCACGATGCTGAGATTACCCCAGTCACACCAATGACTGTAGCAAAGGGATCTCTTTCAAATTACCCCGCAGCCTGGGTGGATCTGGCAAAATAAAAAGTTATTTCAACTTGCTCACCTCGAAGGGGAACATCCTTGAAGACAACAGAAGGTAGGGGAGGGTCATGGCCCAGGTTCTCCGGATAAGTTTAATTTCATTCCAAGAATAAACACCCTGGAAAGTCGTGGGACGGCTAAACACAGTCTCCTGGGTCAAATCCTCCAAGGACGCAGCATGAGAGCACGGGGGACGGAAGCTGGAGCAGGCACCTCCCAGATTCCTGCAGGCCCTCCGTCCACCGTGGGTCCTGTGGACGCCACTTAACCCACTCTTCGTGGTCTCATCAGTGTGTCAGGGGTAATATTTATTTCGTAGGGCTGATGTCAGGATCGGAAATCACTCACAGGCTGTCGCACAGCAGGCTGTCAACAGAGGGTAACCTTTCCTCCTAGGCCACCTCCCAGTGCCAGCCCCTTCCACTCCCCATCCACGTGGTTCCCTAGTTTGTCTCCTTTCCTCGCCTTGGCCACCCCCTTTAGAGAAAGACTCCTTCCTTTCTCCTGGCCCAGGTGCCCCAGCAATGGCTCAGGTAACCCACATCTTAAGTCACTGAGACATCAAGACTCCGTTTATTTGTAAAGCTGTGCTAGCCAGCACACATGCACCCACACACACGCACACCTTCCCCGGCCCTGCTTGACAGTAGGAAACAGCTTCAGGACGGGTGTCAGGGACCAGGGCTGTTCTGGGCTGGGGTGGGTGTGGAGGGTCATGCCCTGCATTGAGGTCCACACAAGACCTTGGGATTCCTGGATGCAGGTACCAGACCTGCAACGGAGCTGTGTCTAGTGACGTTGTCAGAGAGACGCCTCTGAAGGGTCCTTCCCCATAAGTAGCTTGTAGGTACCAATGAGTCCAAGAGAGACCCTCAAGTTCCCAGTTTTCTCCCGTGGGAGGTGCTGACTTGTGGATCAATATTCCTCCTTTGCTCATAACTTAGGCAAATTAAAACCACAACACGCTTCCTGTAAAGCGGTCTGTCACATTTCCACAGTCCCACACACCATGGCATCCTGCCGTGAGCCTTTCTCTGTCCCTGCTCCTGGCCACTTCGGATGGGCACACCATTCCAGGAAGAGGGAGACACACAGACAGCCTACCTGTCACTGCTGCACCTCTAAAGCAGGGTGCAGGGTGCTAGGACAAAACGAAACAGCAAGAAATCCAAAACCAGCTTTTATTTAGCTTCGCATGAGCTGGCTGATACTGTAGTGCACCTTCCTAATAAGATTTCACTTAGAATGACATTGAAATGGGCTACATGTTCTGGGCACTTACCACCTGGGTGCTGAGAGGGAACGTGTCTCTGTAAGCATGCCAGAGACAGGAGCCCACATTTGCAATGGGCCACCATCTGGTCCCTCCTCGCTGCTCAGACCCCACCCTCACAGCGCTACCCACCACGTCAGATGCTCAGGGTGGGCCTCTCTTTGGGTGGGCTCCGGGCATGAACACTTCTTCTTTCGCTAGGCCAAGTGTCCGAGTCTGCCCAGGGAGGTGGGTCTTGCACCCCGCACTCCCCACCAGAAATCTGCAGATCTTGAAGGGAGGAGGGTGTGGGGTGCCCGGAAGGGGGTGCACAGCCTGTCAGCGTTTTCAGGCTGTCCCCTTAGCCTCCCTGGGACCCCTGCTGGCCTCACCCAAGAACCATGGCAGCGCTATTTTTATTCTGATGAACAACAGTGCCAGAATGTCTTCCAACTCAACAAGACACAAAATTTAGGTGCTGAGAGAGAGACTTCAATTTCAAGCTTAAAGATTACTTTGGGTCCCCCAGGACTCAGAAGCAATTTAGCGCTGATACCCTGAACAAGAGAAAGGTTAGAAGATTAAGACCAACTGCTGTTTGGATAAATGGTTGGTAATTGCCCATATCCGCAATTATACACCACCACGTAATTTCTTTTCCGCTACCTTCCTCCTCTCCTGCGTCCCGTCAGGATTTATTCGGATGGAGCCCACCTTGGTCTTCTTCTGGCGAGCCTTGGTGATGTCGTATTCCATCTCATCCATCAGGGCCCTGCACGCTAAACAAGACACAAAACAGCGTGATCAGGGAGGAAGCAGTGGCTGTGGGCGAGGGGCAGAGTGAGGCCCGGTACAGCGCTCTCCAGCTGGAACGTCACCACCACGTGCTCTGGGATCGGTCCTCGGCAGGGTTTGCAAGGATAGCCTGCCCCGGGGCCAGTTCCTTTGTATTTCCTTTTGTACCTCTCATGTTTTATAAAACACAGATGTTTTACTTTTGCATTTAAAATATGCTTTTTCAAAGAGTGAAGACACTCATGCTCTGAGTGTCAGACACCCCAAAGCCCCCCTGAGTTCCAGTAATTACACAGAACAGCCTCTGCATTATAGAAAAGCTTTGCCCAAAACTGGGCCCTGCTCTCAAAGATACATTTTTGCTGGATTTGAAGTCTGAAACCTATTTTTTTTTATGGGCTAAGTAGCTGGTTTTGTCCCCCAAGACCCATTCTCCCCTCCGTTGCAGGCACGTGGCTGCCCAGCTCGAGACAGCGGGGGTGTGGCCACGGCACTAAGTTCTCACAGATAAAAAGTAATTGAAGTGGAGCCTGCAATATCTGCTCCGTTGGCTGAACTGGAAACAGATTTGGGGTTCCCATCTTTGTCTTATCTTTGGACCAGAAGCCCAAAGGGATGCTGGCCAAGCAAGACGTCATGGATTCAGTGTCCTGAGTGGCCATGAAGCACAGGCTGCCTGCCAGTCTGGACCGGTCACCTGGCTGTTAAACGAAGCACAAAATCTCTGTCTCATGCAAGCCCTGAACTTGGAGGCTCATTGTTAGAACAGCATAAACTTTATAGGCCCAGACTTTGACAGGGCTGCTGATCTGCTGCATTGAGCTCTACCTTTGGATCACACGTCACAGCGTGCTGGCGGATAGCACAGCCTGCACAGACTGGGACAAGGGCTGACCATAGGCACAAAGAGCTGGCACCTGCATGCTCCTGTGTCTGGTCCCCATGCTGGGCTTGTGCTTCCCATACACAGTGCGTGTGCTCACCATGACCTCGGGATGACCATCTGAGGGCCACTCCCATTCCACAGATGCAGCTCGAGAGAGGGAGTCACTCAAGGCACACACAGACCAAGAGCTTGGGCCTTGAGTCTCACAAGCCCACTGCCACCCCGACCTGCTCTTGCTGCCAGGTGACCAGTCACTGGTCACTGCTATCACCTGCCATGGAATGGTAAGTCCAGTGAGTATCTCTTGGGTCTCTGAGGCCTCGAGCAGAGCCAGTGGCACTGGCTTGGGGTGTCCCTGTCAGCACGTCCATCTGCACTGACCGCAGCATGCAGAGTCTGCAAGGCTGCCCCCAACAGCCGCCCCCTAATCTTGTCTGGGCTGGAACTTTGGCAGCCGGCCCAGTTCTCCTGCAGCTAGGCAGGGCCCTCTACCTTGGTTCCAGGACCATGAGTTCTGGAACTTTCCTAAAGAGCGGATACTTGCCCTGTATCCCTTCCCACTGTTGAAGTGGGGTCCCGGGGCCTCTGAAGGGCACATTTCTGTGCCAACCTGGACAGCATCCCTCTGTCCTTTACGAGAGAGATGCCCTTCTGGATGGTCTAGGCCACTGCTGCGTTGAGTCTGCTTTGTTCACTTCTACGTGAATGTAGCTCATGCCTCCGGGCAGGAATCAGGAAAGAACGTTTCATTTCATGCCAGCTCTCTCCAGTGGGGGATCCTGACCAGCGTGGGAAGCCCCCTGGGGGCTGGAGCTGCTGGGGACAGCGTGGGAACAGCCTCCTAGAGCTCCCAGGGGGGCAGGTGGCCTGGCAGGCTCAGACGAGGGTCCTCTCAGGAGGAACGTGAGGGTGACCATGTTAGTGCTGAGAACGGGTGGTCTAGGACACCTACAGACAGCCAGGAACAGGGCAGGCAGCTAGGAGGATGGCCAGGAGGGACGGACAGAGCAAGACTGTCTCCATGAGAGGGAAGACGGTGGAAAATCGTGTCTTGGCAGCAGAGACAGGAACGATCAGTGTAGGGGAGGGGTGGCCATCTGGCCCTGGGCAACTTCAGAGGACAGCAGCCGGCGGGGCGTGAAGGTTCCTGGAGAACCAGGTGGGGCCCAGCTGGGCACCTGCAGGGGTCCAGGTGACTCTGCTCTGGCAGGTAGCTCCAGCCCTTACTGGTGGAGCCAAGAGCTGGGGGTGCTGCGCCCCCTCCTGCTGGCTAGCAGAGGGCAGTGCCATGTGACAAAAGAATGTCCCCCCCATGAATGGCCCCTGGCTTCAAATCCTGCTTGGTTGTGGACTAGCCTCATCCAGCTGCTGTATTTCCAGTTCTCCCCATAGCAGGGTGAGGACTGCCTGCGTCTACAAGTGCCTGCCACACTGCCAACCCCGCCGATGCCCTCTGTACTCTTTGCCTCGAATCCCCCAATTCAGGGCTGGTGAACAGCTTGGCAGGCCTTGTCCCCAACATCTCTCTGCTGTCTGCACCTGCAGACCCGTGCGCCACACTCCTACCTGGACACTTCACCCTAAGCCTCAATGCTCCCTTTGCTGGGGGCACATTCAGGTGTTCTAGGCTCTCTGGAGCCCTGCAAGTGTGGACCTGGCCGGCAAAAGTAAAAAAGAGCCCATGGGGCAGGCTTGGCCCCCAAGGTTCTCTGGGTTCATATCTTAATGCCCTGTCCCTTCAGTTCAGGAGCACCAAGACAGGCGTGTGAGGGCGGGGCTCCTCTGAGGGATGGCTGTGTCATCAAATGTCCCAGAAAGTCCTGCGCAGTTGGCTGGTAGTGGCAGGATCAGTGCATAGGTGCCCTCAGTGGAGACGAGATGGTGCCCACAGATGGCGTGGAAGGGAGCAGGAGAGAGAGGTGGGCATGTAGAACCAGGGCCACGGTGGTGGCAGGTCCTTTCAGCTGTCAGGCTTCAGAGGCCCACGGTCACCCCTCCCTGGGGCAGCCCACATCTAGGAACTGGGCCCGCCGGGTCCTGCTCCTACCCTCCCTTCCATGGGTGTTAATCCTGAGGGAGCTCCTTTGACAGGGCCTAAGGCAGGGGGTCCTGGGGGCCTCCAGGCACCTTCCAAAGGCTAAGCCAGCACTGATGGGGGCCGCAGCACCTGCCTCAGCTGCCAGGAATCTCAGCCCCCAGCAGTGAGGACCCACGCCCCATGGCCAAGTGGAGCTTCTCATGGTTGAGCTGGTCCCCCTCTGCCTGGGAAGGCGTCAGCTTCCGGACACGACAGAAGGGGCTCCTCTAGGCCTGCCGCCCCTGACCTCCCTGTGGAGGGGCAGCTCTATGAGAAAGGACCATTTTAAATTTCCGCCCCAGGTCACAGAACAAGTTAACAGAAAGTCACGCCAGCGACCTGGGCTCCAGATTTCTAGTCTGGCATTAATTTAAATGTTAATCTGAAATCTTCACTTAAGTCACTGGAGTTTAGAGTTTATTAGAGCAGGCGGCAGGAGTGGAGCCTCCTGGGGGGCTGGCGGGTCACGTTGCTGCCAGAGGGTGAGCCCCCTCCCAGCTGGGCCCCACCAGCACCTCCATCCCAGCCGCCTCCTCCTCTCTCGCTCCCTTTCCCTCCGTCTTCCTTGGAGGAAGAGTTGGAAGTGGGGAAGAGACAGCAGTGGATGTCAGGCAGATCTGGGAGATCCCAGGGTGGCTCGCGCGCTGGAGCCATCTCCAATGGGCCTGCAAGAGCAGCCTGTGTGCGCATGGCTTCCCAACTCTGCAGCTAGTGACCCACACAGGTAGCCTTGACCATGGGGTGGAAGTGTTCCCACAGCAGAACCAGCAAACACTGCAAATCAGGGACCCGCTGCTACCAGCCTGCCCCACTGTCTGCACGTGCCCTAATGGTGCTGCGTCTCTCTAGAGGTGATGGAATCAGCAAACGTCTGAGCACCTGCTAGCCAAGGTTATGAGCAAGGTGCAAGAAGTCACCGAGGTACAGTTCACAGCCAGGCCCCGCAGGGAGCTTACACTTGACTGGGGGAGGTCAGAAACCTCGTTCACATGGAAAGAAACTGGTGCAGTAAGAGGCTCCTAAGGACACCCTGAGGGACATGTAGGTGACTCTTAACCTCTCGCCTCTGACCGTCTGGAGTGCCTGAGCAAACCTGAGCCACCCAGAGCCCCGGGCAATGTGGAATTTCCTCTAGGCACAAGCTTAGTTGACCCTCCGAGCCACCTAGAGAGTTGCTTAAAATATAGACCCTGTTCCCCAGCCTTGGGGATCCTGCCCAAGGTGGGTGTGGGGCAGACCCAGGATCTGCATCTGTCAAGCAGTGAGGTCGTCTTGCTCTGTGATGGGTCACAGGGTTGCCTGGTCCTGAGATGTGCAATACATCCAGCTCCAGCTGTCTCCCATCCCTGACCTCTCCAGAGAAGGTGCTGCAGAACAGCAAAGAGGGGACACGGAGCCACTTTCTCTGGTACTGCAGAGAACATGGCTGTTTCTAGAATACACCATTTTCCAGCACTTTCTATGAGCGAGGCAAGAGCCCAGCATCAAGGGAGGGCAATTCAACATACCTCCACAATTGCCACCACCCAGAATGTGTCTCCTGCTGAGCTGTGCCTGAGCCCTCCTGAGGGAGACAAGGAGAGGCCTGACCCGCATAGGAAGGGAGGACTCAGCAGCGCAGACGTCCAGGAGGGGGTCCTCCAGCCCCTGCACCCCGTCAGTACACACATTCTTCTGCATGTGCAAACGGCTGGTGCTGGATCTTCCTTCAAAGTTCAGGCCACTACACAGCCACGAGTGTGGCAGAGTATCTGAAAGCACTGGGGAGGGCTGGGGGACCTCAAGACAAAGCACACCTATTCTGAAATCTGGATGACCGATGCTGGTTGTGTGCAGCCTCCTGGGTCCTCTTGGGCCTGGATTGACCCAGGATCATCTCATGCCTCCAGTAGGGATGTCCGGGCTCATGGTGGACACGCAGGGCTCTGCCGGGCCAGCTGACCCACAGCATCTGTGGCTCAGGTGCAGGCAGGAGCTGGGCTCTGCAACCCAGCCTCAGCTTCACAATCCCCAGAAGAAGCAGCTTCTTTCTTTTCCTCCTTCCTCCCTCCCTTCCTCACGGTTATGGCTGACTTTGTCCCCAAAAAGGGTATGTTGACATCCCAAACCCCAGTACCTGTGAATGTGGCCTTATTTGGAATTAGTGTCTTTGCGGATATAATCAAGTTAAATGAGGTCGCACTGGAGTAAGGTGGTTCCAAAACCAAGGACGGATGTTCTTATAAAGAGAGACAGACAGACACGCACAGAGAGAAGACGAGGTGAGGACACACAGGGAGAAGATGGCCACGTGACAGCAGAGATGGAGAACGGAGTGATGCAGCCACCAGCCACAGGATGCCAAAGAGGGCCGCAGACACCAGAGCCGGAAGAGACCAGGACAGATCCTCCCCGGCAGGTTTCAGAAGGAGCTCGGCCCTGCCCACACCTCGGTTATGAATTCCTGGCCTCCAGAACTGTGAGGGAATAAATTTCTGTTATTTTAAGCTACCCCATTTGCAGTGACTCTCTGCAGAGCTGCAGGACACCCACACGTTGCCCTCGCCTGTGCCGACACTGGGTCAGGTGTGGGAGGCCGGCGATGACAGGGACAGCCCCGCCCTGCAGGTTGCAGTGCAGTGGGAAGATGGATAATCGGCTCAGAGCCGCGTGCTGCAGGGGAGCGCAGGGGAAGCTACAAGAATGTACGATCACGTGGGTCTTGATGAGATTTTCATTTCCCAAAGACCATTTAGGCCACAGTCAGGAGAACAGACTGAAGAGGGCATGGTGTATGTCGTCGGTAAGGCAGCTGATGGGCCACTGCAAACCATCCAGGCCAGACATGACTGTGGCTTGGGTCACAGTAGCAGTGGAGGAGATGCAGCGACGCCGGCAGGGCCAAGAGCTCCTCACGGGGCAGAAGCCACAGGACTGGTGACATGCCGGATGCGCACAGTGGGGCAGACGCTGCCGGCTGCCTCTCCGCCCCCGCTCCTGTCCTGCCGTCTTCTATATTTATGAAGAGCTGCTCGTATCCGGTTACTGGCATCCGTGTGTGTCCTGAGAAACTCAGTTCTCAGTTTGATTCGGCCGCCCTACTTCCGTGCATCTTGCCCACTGTGGCTTTGGGATGGGCGTGTGTTACATTCGTGGCAACGGGACACGAGCAGAAATCATCGGCAGGCTTCTACTGAGGCTCTCCTCTCCCTTACAAAACACGGACGTGTAGGAACATCCCAGCACCTCATTCCTGCCTCTGGAATTGTCATCTGCAGGTGACAGCTGGAAATGTGGCCGCCACCCTGCACTATGAGGGAGTCAGTGTGAGGCTCAAACCCACAAGCTGAGCAGGGCAGGAAGATGCCAGACGCCGGGGCTTTGATGGCATTGCCTAGACCACCCTGGCTGCCTTACTTCCAGACTCTGTATTTTTCCCTTATTGTTGAAGCCATTTTAAGTTAAGGACTATGTACTTGCTTCCTAAGCCTGCGCTGGCTTCAGCAACGTACCCGTCTCCTAGGGCCGCCATAACAGGCCGCAGGCCGGGACTTAGGAACAGGAGTTTATTCCTCACAGTCCTGGAGGCTGGAGGTTCAGGATCCAGACAGAGCAGGGCTGGCTCCTCCGAGGCCTCTCTCCTCAGCTTGTAGACATGTCTTCTCCCCGTGTCCTCATATGGTCGTCCCTCTACGCATGTCTGCGTCCTAATCTCCTCCTCCCGTGAGGACACCTGCCGGATCAGGTTAGGGCCCACCCTAATGGCCTCATTTTAACTTAATTACCTCTCTCCAGACCCTATCTGCAAACACAGTCACATTCTGAGGTTCTGGGGCTCAGGACTCCAGCATATGAATTGGGGGGACACAATTCAGCCCATAATAAGCGATAAGAGGAAAAGCTCACTTCCATGTATCAAGAAGTCCACAGGCCGGCAGCTCGGCACTGGCTGACAAAACCCCTCGGGGGCCTCCGACTCCGGCTCCACGTCTTTGCAATGCTTCTGGCTTTCTCTGCACCGTTGCGACATGTCATCCGTGGTTCTGAGCTTCAAGTCCTCAGACCCCTACACCTGGAGGCATGAGCAAGCATTTCCTCTCCTGCCCACTTCCGTTTGTAAGGAAAACGTTCCCAGATGCCCCCGCACACTCCTTCCCACTGTCACTGACCAGAACTGTCCCATGGCCTGACCAGACCCAGTCACCGTCCTGGACATAAAATCATGACGTCTGGCTGAAGCAAACTGAGACCCACCCTGGGGGGCTAGGAAGGGCCCGCCTGGAGGCTGTAGCCCTGGGCCACTGCCCCTGAAGGCAGTCAGGGTTCTGTTGGCAGGGGTGTGCCTGGCTGTGGCCCCAGGCGAGGCTCGCTCTAGGACAATCGCAGCACTGGGCAGTGGCTCAGGAAGCAGCAGGTGGGCAGGCGCTGGCAGGAGGGGCTCCACCAGCTGGCGCTGGGGACAACCAAATCCGAGGCTCTCCAGGCCACCCCGCCTGATGCATCACCACGGCAACCCGGCTGCGGGAGGGACTCCCCGTTGAGTTTTAACCCAAATTATCTTTTCCACATCTCAAATCAGAGCCGCTGTGCAAAGAAGAGCTCATCTTAACGACTTTAAGATGCTCTGCACGGGAGGCAAGGGTGAGAAGTGCACAGCAGGAAGGAAAAGACACGTAAACACTATTTTAAAGCCGAACAGGCAGATCCTGGTGACTCAGAACCCAGACAACGGGCATACTTCTTGTGTGTTTTTTTAGAAAACAGAAGCAACGTCAGGATTTGGTGGTGGTGGTGCTTGTTTCCAGGCAATATTCTAGAGTCACTGTAATTCTGTTTACCTCCAGTCTCAGTTATTCTTGATGCTCAGGATAATGGCCTTTGGTCACCAAGGGAAGAGATCATTATCATCAGCAAATGCTATTGGCTCCGGGGGAAGTGTGGACAGACACACAGCTGGGAGATTTCTGGTCCTAGCAGAAAAAGGGTCCCTGTCAGTAGCCTTCAGGTAACCAGAAATCCAATCATCCAAAACACGCTGTATCAATCTCGCTTTTAATCTTTCCTTCATTTTAGTTATTCTTACTTGATGGCTCTTTAACAGTTGTTATTCCAAGTCTCTTGAGTACTAAATTTCTCTTCTGTAAAATATTTGATAACATTAAAGAAAGTCTGGAAAAAGCACAAAATGGGCTGTTTGTCACTTACCTATTTTCACTAGGCACTGGCAGAGCTATTTCAGTGCTGGCTCCTGCCCCCCGGCTCCTGTCAGTTAAAACCACCCATTATGTGATTAGAGATGCTCAGAGATGGCAAATCTCCAATGGTCCCCAGGGCGGGAGGATCACATGCTGTAATAACAGCATTCATCTCTACCTGTGCCATCGTGCCAAGGTCATGCAAAGACGCACGAGGGCAGGTACTGCTGTCATGCCCATCTTATGGATGGGGAAACTGAGGCTTAGAGCAGATAATCACCTTGCTTCAGGTCGAACATGGCTGCAGAGCTGGGATTCAAAATTAGGTCTGTCTCCTGAACTTGGCCACCCTTCTACCCAAACGCGTTCTGTGTAGACAGAGGCATAGAAAAAAGCCGTGGCAGGGGGTGAGTTGGTGCATAGAACATCTTCCGAGAGCAGTGGCAGGGGCATGTGTCACCAAATCGTCCTATGCTGGGTCTGTAGGGACTCACGAGGGCCCATCATTTCCATAGAAAAAGAGGTTGGTTATAAAAAGAATGTTACACGCACAATTTGAGTAAGTGCTGATAAACCAATTAAGAAATAGCCAGACTGACTTCATCTTTCGTGGGGTGAGCCCTGCTGCCTGGGCCAGTGTGCTCTTCCACCATCAGGACCCTGTCCTGACAAAAGGAATCCCACCTGCTCCAGGGATTCAGACACCTGCCCTCCTAGGAGAAAGTGATTTCCCCATAAAGTGTCAAAAGGTACCAAAGTCAGTTCCAACTAAGCTCATGCTGTCCTACCTGAGGGTGGCCTCCGGCTGCACAGTGAAGAGGCTGAGGACAGGCGTTTAGTCAGCGAATCCCCTGCAGTGGCAAGGTGGCAGTTACCGTTGGCTCGTTAGGAAACCGGCGTTTTGAGAGCAGTGACATAATCTCCCCTTAGAAGGAGCAGCTTGCTTTCTTCTGTGGAAAGAGACCCACCTGTCGAAGGATAAGGGAGCAGCCCCATTGATCCCCAACACCATCCCCCACTCTGGTGGCAATACTGGCTCTCTGACAAGTGCTGACATTTTCCCACGTCCTCGGGCCACACACAGGCCAACCGACGAGGTGCACAGTGCCTGTTGCCACAGACCTCTCCATGTCCCAGCCAGCCCTTGGTGCCATTGCTGAGCATGTCCATAATCCACAGGCCACAGAGGCCGGGTGCAAACCTCACAATGTGAGCTGCCTCCTGAGAAAGCACGACACCTGCCTGGACTGGTGTTGAAAAGCCAGTCAGTGCAGGTACCGGGAGCCGAGGAAGGGTGCGGGGCGGTGTGTGCAGAGGATAAGGCAATGGCTTCACTGCCCAAGCCAGCCCCTCTCGGGACATGCCACGTGGATCGGCGCCACAGGACAGGCCCCCACTGTCCCCCGTGCTATCTTTGAAAACAGAACAAAACCAAGCCATGCAGTGGTTTATTTTTAATGAGGGTAAATAACCATCATTGAGTCTCCATTTCTAAAATGGAGTCTTTATGCTTCAGAGTATAGATTTGAATCTGAGGGGGAAAATACTTTAAAATTTAAAAGTAGGTACTTTGCATATGGTTTACATTTTAAATTAAGTGGAGAGGACTCGGAAACACCCACACAAATCACTGTCACCATCACTACGGACACTCTTCAAGTATGCACCTGTGACGATGAGTCTCAGAACACAGAACCAGCCTTTGCTCTAACCACAGAGTGTGACATGACATGTAAATCAGCACACGGCTTTGCTCAGGGAGGCACTGAGTCAGGGTTCCCAGGAAGGGGCAGCCCTGCGTCATGGTCAGCCGGGAGATGACACCCTCACTTGGAGAAGGCCTGGTTCAGCTGCCAGAGGAAGACAGTGCTGAAGGTTTGGCTCAGGGAGAGATGCTAACTCCAGTCATGAAGGTGTTTAAAGAGAAAGGGGACGCACGGTGTAGCGTGTTGGGTCACTGTCCAGTCCTCCCAGTTTCCACCCTCTGTCTCAGGCCCTTTGCCATCTAAATCCGCAGTGCTGCCATCCACCCCTTGACACTGGGCTCAGCCTGTGCCTCGCCCGTGGAGCACGGTGGAAGTGACAGTGGCCAGCTCTGAGCCTTGGCCTCATGAGGCACCAGAGATCTCCACTTGCCCTTGTGCACCAAGGCCATTGCCACGAGAAGAACACATCCCAACTAGCCACAGCCAGAGGTACGAGTCACGCGTGGGACAGACTAGGCCCTCCTACAGCGCAGAGGTGCCCAGTGAGCCCAGTCCAGACAGCTGACCCAGTCGACTGGCAGACCTGGGAGGAAAATGTCACTGAGATTTTGTGGCCATCTGCCATGCAGCAATCGCTGACTGACAGTGGGAAAGAAGAAAAAGAGTGAAAGTGAGGCGTGGGGGCTGGGAAAGCAGCGTCATAAGAGGGACCCGGTTCACACAATGCGCACTGCACACCTGCCCCGCGACCCCACAGACATTTCATTGGTCACATTCTGAAAAAACCCTCTTTTGAAATGTAAGAGGTCCTTTGAAAAGTTCATGGAAAAATAGAACTAAAAGATGATACAAATCTTTCCATGAGCTTTTACAAGTAATCTTTTTGCATCCAAACCAGTTAAGAATTTAGAACGTAGAGGCTGGGGGTGGATGCTAGATGCTGGTTTCGTTCTCATTTCTTGTTTTTCAGGTCCAGTAGCTTATGGAACAGCACAGGGAACGTGCTGCATGTAGAAAGATACCGAAATTATTGTACTTCCTTTCAGTGAATTAGGGAGGGTCTTCACTCGTGTCCATAACAATGTCACTTAATCTCACTGGGCATCAGGAATCGCTTAGACCCAGTGCATCTTCAGGAACAGGAGCCCACAATGTGGCGGTCGCAAACGCTGGCTGACAAGCGGCTCCAGCTCTTCATCCCCAGGTGCCAGGGAAGGGGGCACCCGCTAGTCCCCCTGGGTTTGGGTGCAGCCAAATGACCCGTCCTGCCCAGGGAACTGCGAGCGGAAGCGCTGTGTTGCACTCTGGTGTGGAAGCGTCTGTGTTCGGCCCACAACCCCTCAGAGCTCCCCTTCCCCGCCCTGACCGCCAGCAGCACTCACGACGCTGCCACATGGCGCACACATGCGATAGAAGCTGCCTGCCGCAGGACTGAGACTCTGTTACCACTGCGTAGTCTGTCCTAGGTGAGACGCACGTGAGCTTAACTTGTTCCATGAAAAAAACCAAAAACAAAACCCTATGAGAACCACTGTTCTGAGAGACAAAAACAAAAAACCAACACACCCGATGACTCAGAGCTCATGGTGGTGTGGAGTGGGAGCAGGCAGATGGCCTACAGGGTCAGATTTCCAGCCCGGCCAGTTGAAGGAACCCACCCCCAGGGGGACTGGGAGTCCATTAGCACACCAGGCCCAGAATCCAGGGGCCCCACCAGGCCTGTTTGGGCAAATGGTACATGTAAGGGTCCCAAGAAGTAGCATGTTGTTAGGGCATCTGGGTGGGGGACACTCAGAAGTCTGTCCATGACCAGGTTCCTGGGATACAGACTTAGAGGGGCCAGCTCCTGATGGGGACCCTTGTCCAGATCCCACTCTCAGGAGGGCCCTGCACTCTGCGCAGTGCTCTGCTGCTGCTGCCGTGAACCCTTGCTGATGCTTGAGCAGGGTCTGCATTTTCATTCTCTACCAGGTCCTTGCAAATTATGCCGCCAGTCTGGTCATGGGGATTCTAAGTCACCAAAAGCCAGTTCAGAAAGGGCCAGTGTCTTAGTTTATTCTGGCTTCTATAACAACATACCCAAACTGGTTGGCTTATAAATAACAGAAATTCATTGCTTTCAGTTCTGGAGGCTGGAAGTCTAAGATCAAGGTGCTGGCAGATCGGTGTCTGGTGAGGACCCATTTCCTAGTTCACAGATGGTGCCTTCTTGCTGCATCCTCACATGGTGGAAGGGATAAGGGGTCTCTCTGGGGTCTCTTTTATAAGGGCACTAATCTCATTCATGAGGGCTACATCCTCATGAGCTAATCACCTCTCAAAGGCCCCACCTTCTAACACCGTCACCTTGGGGATTAGGATTTTAACATATGAATTTTGGGGGGGTGCAAACATTCAGACCATAGCAGCCAGCCCTCTGCATCCAGCCAGGTGTGGGGTAACCTGTGCTCAGAGGAAGAGGCACTGAGGCCGGGGTGAGGGGATGCTCAGTGGCAGTCAGAGCACCCACCAGGGGCCCCACATTGGCAGGGCAGCACCCTGGGGCGCTGACAGGCATTTTCCTGGGGGCTTTCGGTGTGCTGGGCCGTGCTTCATGCCTTGTTGAGTAAGCACAGCCTCCCTGCGCTCAAAGAGGACTACCCCACTTTCTATATGGGAACCCTGAGGCACAGAGCATGTAAATAATTTGCCCGAGGTCCCATGGCTGGGAAATGGTCAGGGCTCAACAGGTCCGCACAACAGCGGAGAACCTGAGGCAGGAAGAGGCAGAGACACCAGGTGGACAATGACCAACCGTCGATGGACAGCCCAGATAGGAACACAGACTTTCAAGGCAGATGAGCACAGGGCCATTTGCTTGAGAAGAGGTGAGGAAGAGGCAGGCCTGAGGAACAGAGAGCCTTTGTGTCACAGCGGCCACACCGCCTTTCTAAACCAAAAGACCTGGCAGAGGAGGAGGGCCTGGGAACAGCGCTTCTGAGCCCTTCCCGGGAAAGTGGCTACCCAGCCTAAGGTTGTGCATTGTGGTGGCCTGGGGTAGCCCTGACCCCAGGAGATCTCGAAAAGTCACCCTCCTTTAGGGAACACAATCAGAACCGAGCAGATCTTTATCACCTAATTCCGAATGAACTTGTTAAAGCATTTTTAGTGTAATGAAAACATTAGATCAATTCCTCGCAGGGATAGTTGTCATTAAATCAATAGCCTGTACAGTCCGTCACCCAATAGCTGATAGTGCGCAAAGGGCTGCTGACAATGAGACCCACGGACGTGTCCTCTACAGAGAGACTGGGGTTGAGGCAGGGGCGGGAGAGATAGGAATCTGCTCTGTCCGCTAGTCTGAAGCGCCTTGAAAAGACGGGAGTGGTGGGACGTCTAAATGTTGCCCGCGTCCTGCAGAACAGTAACAGGGACACTGACTCATGGAGAGGTGCCCTGCACAGACGGGCAGGAGTAGGTTTCTATTATGTTTGTGGTGTCTGCCCTGCTACGATTCTTCCCACATACTCCATCCTTATCTCCTCTCGAAATGCGTCACATGGACCAAAGAAAGGGACGGCGAGAGTTGGGGCAGAAGTAAGTCCATAAAACTAGCCCAAGCTGAGCCCTGGGAATAACCATCGATGGGAAGCCAGGAAAGGGGATTGTGGGGTGCTGTATCCAAGGGCAGGCCCTCCCTTGGACAGCAGCTGAGCACGTCCCCCAAGAAGCATGGGTTTCGGGACTGCTCAGACTGGGTCCTGAAGCTGCACGTTTTCAGCTCAGAGGGATCTGTCTCTAAGAGAAAGGGGGACGAGTCTGAGACAAGAACAAGTTATTCAGCACATGGATGGATCCAGTAGGGCTGTAACCACAACTATTCATTACACGCACACGTGTGCATACGCACACACATGCACACATGAACACACGCACACAAGCAGACATACACACACATACACATGACTGTGTATGCACACAGCGTTCTCACACAGTCACGCACACACACTCTCACACATGCACATGCTCATATACATGTGCTCCCACACATGCACACTCGGATATATGTACATACAGGCACACACACACACACACTTGTACATGCATGCACACACGCACACTTACACGTGCTCACACACATGCACATACTCTACAGGCAGCATCTGGGATGGAATCAGACTCTCTGCGAAACATTGGGCAGAAGCACAGAGGACATGGGGCCAGAAGTCCACAGCTTGGGTGTCCATGGGTGAGCCCGGGGATCTCAGTAACTCTGGGCCCCGCAGAAACAGGTAGATGGGGGTGTGAAAGTCTGGGGTCCAAGCCAGAGGGGGAAAAGGTCTGGCTAGGGAAGCACAACAAACCAGAAAGGGAAAGTTACTGACATAAGTAAATTGATACTTATTTGCAGATGCAAATACCAGGAAAATGCAAACAAATTCACTGAGAAGGTGTCAAAACAGAGAATTCAACAATGTGTCTGATTATGAAATTTATATGTAAAAACAACAAATTTCCCATGTACATACAAATAATAGCCAATTAGAACACATGAAGGAAGAAAAGATTTCAGCACTAGCAAGACAAACTAGCCAGAAATAAAATTTAAAACAATTGTGTTTTAGGGCAGTAAAACTATTCCGCGTGATTCCGCGTGATACTACAGATCATGGTACATGTGTCCAAACAACACCAAACAAGAATGTACAACACCAGGGGCTGAATCCTAACATCAGCTGTGGACTTTGGGTGATGATGATATGTCAGTGTGGATTCATCAGTTCTAACAAATGCACCACGGTAGCGGGGGACATTTGTAGTGGGGGGAGTGGCAGGAGGTATAAGGGAACTATCTGTACCTTCCTCCCTATTTTGCTGTGAACCTAAAACCGTCCTAAAAAATAAAGCCTATTAAAAAGGGAAAAAAATGTGCAGGACCTATATCAAAAAAACTTTTAACTCTGGGGAGAGATAAAAAGATTTGAATAAAGCAGCTTGTTCTCGGATAGAAAGACTAAGTATTGTGAAGATGTAAATTATCTGTAAGTTGATCTATATACATTCAATGAGACCACAATAAAAAGAAAAACAGGATTTTTCTAATCTATCAAATAATAAAAAAGATACTAGAAAATATGAGTAATATGGGACATTAAACTATTGTAAAGCTATGAGAGAAAAAAAAAAATGAGCCAGCTGGTTAGCTCGTTGGTTAGATTGTGGTGCTGATAACACCAGGGTCCAGGGTTTGGATCCCTGTACTGGCCCACCACCACCACCATCACCACCACCATCACCGCCACCACCACCATCACCGCCACCACCACCATCACCGCCACCACCACCGCCACCAACAACAAAAATAATATGATACTGGTGCAGAAATAGAGAAAGGGTCAGAAAACAGCACGGAGCCCAGAAATAGACCCTAATACATGTAGGAACTGATTACAAGATAATATTTAAAATAATAAAAATAATGGAAATAAGCACTTATTGACTATATATTATGTGCCAAAGGTCAACTAATTATCCTCAATTCCTTTTTATTTTTTATTTTTGGTGGCTAGCTGGTATACAGATCCAAAACCTTGATCTTGGTGTTACAACACCACACTCTAACCAACTGAGTCAACTGGCCGGTGCATTAGCCTCAATTTCTACCATAACTCTTTACACCAAAATTAACTCCAGGTGGATCTAATATGATTTTTTAAAGTAATCTTCAAGTGGGCTAAGTCTTTAATAGCATAAGATAAAACCAAAAAGTCCTAGGGAAAAATATTGATGAATTATACTACATTAAAAATTTGTAGAGAAAAAGTGCCACAGAAAAACTCAAAAGATAGACAAGAACTCAAAGAAAATCTGCAAACCATATGGGAAAGGCTATTTTAATTTTGCTCAAAAGGCTCTTAGGACCCATTAAGGAAAATATAACAGCCTAACGAGAACATGAGCAAAGACATGATAAGAAATAACAAACAGCCATTAGTCAGGTGAAAATATATCCCATCTCACAATTTAAGAAATGCAAACAAAATTAAGTTACTATATTCACTTAGAGCAGCAAAACTTATAAATGCACAGAGCTGATCAAAGAATGTGCAAACAAGGGCTCACTCGGGAGAGTGTGGTGCTGATAACACCAAGGCCATGGGTTCAGATCCTATATAGGGATGGCCGGTGCGCTCACTGGCTGAGCGTGGTCACAAACAAAAAAAAGGACAAAAAAAAAAAGAATGTGCAAACAAAACATCCTATGCTGGACTTTAGATATGTGAACTGGTGCAAATCCTGTTAGACCCACAAAAACTGTCAAGAAAAGATCTCCAAGACCTGGTTAGCGAAAAGTACAAGTTAAAGAATTCCACGTACCATAAATAATTTGTGTTTAAAAAAATACAGATACCAGACATCGCACACCTTACTAGGAGGAGGATGACTGCTATCAAAAAATAAGTAAATAAATACAGTTGGCAAGGGTGTGGAGAAACCGGACCCCTGTGCATTGTTGGTGAGGATGTAAAATATTAACAGCTGCTGCAGAAAACACTATAGCATTTCCTCAAAAAATTAAACATAGAACTACCATAACATCCAACAATTCTGCTTCTGGGCATATACCGAAAAGAACTGAAAGGATGTCCAAGAGATATTTGCACACTCATGTTCTAAAATGTGGATACAAACCAAGTGTCCATCAACAGATGAGTGGATAAACACAGTGTGGCCCATCCGTACAATGGAATATTATTCAGACTTAAAGAGGAAGGAAATCCCGACACCTGCTGCGACCTCGATGAACCTTGAGGACATTGTGCTCAGCAAAACAAGCCAGTCACAAAAGAACAGGTACTGTATGACTCTACTTATAGGAGGTCCCTAGAGTCATCAGATTCATGGAGACAGAAAGCAGAATGGAGGTTGCCAGGAGCTGGGGAGGGGGGACGGGGAGTTGGTGTTTCATGTGGACAGAGTTTCAGGTTGGGAAAAGGGTTCTGGAGATGATGGTGGTGATGGCTGCACAACAATGTGAATGTGCCTAATGCCACTGAGCAGCACACTTACAAATGGTTAGGGTGGCAAATTGTGTGTTATGTGTATGTCCCCATGGTTAAAAACCACACCCACACATTGCACGTCTTTGCTGCATTTGCACAGCTGCTGCTCCAAAGACATGGTCAGCGTGTGCGTACCTTGGGGAGGGTTCGGGTTGGGGCAGAGAAGAGTGGTGCCTGCATTTTCCAGAGCAAGTACCTATCTATTTTGTAATTAAAAAGGAAAAAAAGGGCCGGCCCGGTGGCGCACTGCTATAGTGCGCCGCTTGGGAAGTGCGGCGGCGCTCCCGCCGAGGGTTCGGATCCCACATACAGACCGGTTCCCGCTCACTGGCTGAGCGCGGCGCGGGAGCAGCACCGAGGGTTGCGATCCCGTTGCCGGTCCCGGCCCGGTACGGGGGCGACACTGAGGGTTGCGGTCTGTTGCCGGACACGGAAAAAGAAAAAAAAAAAAAAAAAAAGGAAAAAAAAAATGTATCTGAAATCCAGGAGAGGATGGTAGTCAGAAAGAGCCCGCAGCCAAGGGGATGGACACTCAGCAGGAGGCAGGGTCTGAGGGCGAGGCGGAGGCCTGGACACCCAGTCATGGAGGATAATGCCATGTGAGGGTCAGAGTTATGCTGCCACAAGCCCAGGAATGCTGAGGATGACACTGACCACCAGAAGGTGGGAGAGAGTCACAGAACAGACCCTGCCTCACAGCCTCAGACAGAACCAACCCTGCTCTCACCTTGATCTTGGAGAGTAACAGGGCCACACCACCGGGGCCAGAGCCCTATGGGACCAGAGCCCTTGTCCACACCTGCTCCCTGGACCCTCAGTGGCCATTAGCTTCCTCCCAAAGGTGGACACTCCCTCCCAAAGACCCAGGGAGCTGGAGCTTGTGTCTCCATGTAATTAAGGACAGATTTCACCTCTTCTCTTCCTGGCGTTAAAAGGCATATTCCATCAGGACCCCACAGTGCAGTGGGAGCCCCTGCTGAATGCTCCACTGTGGACTGGGCACAGAGGGGACACAGTGAGAGACAGCAGGCGCTGCTGCCTGAGGACTCCCCAGTCCACAGGAGAGAAGGCAGCAGCTCAGCAATCCCACAATGGATTCTTTCATGGACGGATCACACAGAGGAAAGAGCAGTCTTGCTGGGCAGACCCTGCCAGTGAGCATCGGCTGGCAAAACCTTCGAGTGGGCTGTTTGTCCATGGAGGCCTCTGCTCCCCGAGCTGATCCCTGCCTGACCCTGCTGAACTGCGAGGTGAAGACAGCCTCAGGTCCTCCTCATTTCAGGGGCCACTAGCAGCCAGCGAGGGCTCTGGGGGTGGCTTGCCAGGAGGCTTCTCTGATCACCTCCCTCTCTCCTCCTCTCCACAGTGTTCACCTGGAGCCTGCTGCGTGTTCCATGCCACAGGGGCTGAGAACACGGTGGCGAGTGCACAGAGTTCATGCCGCATGGAGTTTCAGCTCAAGCAGGGAGATGGAGACTAAGCAGCAAATGGAGACAGGAGTCGCTGCTCCGAGGGACCTGGGCTGTGAGCTAGGAGGTGGTGAGGGCAATCTCTCAGAGCAGGTAATCACGGGAGGTCCCTTCGTGCTACTGAAGGGGCAGCAGTAACAGGAGGACTCTGAATGGGATGACTCGGACACCAAGGGAACATGGTGCAGAGGGTCCTCAGAGGCGAGAGTCCAGGGCAACGGCCACTCCGCTGCTGACACGTGGCACCTGTCTCCAGGACAAGGCGGCTGCCCCAGCGGTGCCATTGCCAGACAGCAGAGAGCGGGAAAGAGGGAGGGGAAGGCGGCAGTCCCCGGAAAGTCGCAGACATCACACCCACCCACAGACCCCAGGGTGGACCAGCGGCCAGGGAGGCTGGCCAGTGCGGTCTTCCTTGGGAAACGTGGGCTGGACTTGGGTTCAAGCACCAAGAGGGAAATGAGGAGAGCGGGGAGCGACTGGTAGCCTCTGCCACAAAAGACAGCAGGACGAGAACGGAGCAGCCGCCAGACGGGCGTCCTGGAACCAAGCCCCGGGCAGGAAAGGGCCCAGAAGGGACCCACCCAGCCGAGAGCAGAGAGAGGGCCAGGGTCACGTGGTGGCACAGCCAGGCCAGGCAGAGAAAGGAGCTGGGGTGCAATCTCAGAGCAACGGCGTGCCGCTAGAGCCGTCGTAAGCTGGGAATAAGTGGCCTGACTCAGCCGTTTCCAAATGTCACTCTGACTGTGGTGTCAGGGTGGGTTGGGGTGCAGGAGGCGGGCGGGGGCAGGCCGGCGGCTGTCTGGTTGGGGCGTTAGAGGAGATGCCAAGGGAGCTGCGGACACTGCTGCAGGCGGCCACCAGGACTTGACGCTACGGGGAGAGTCTGGGGACAGAAGGAGTTGAAGTCGGCGCCTCCTTCTCTGCCTCTGAAGAGATGGCAGGGCTGGAGCCACGTGGCAGGCGACAGGGTGGAACCGAGGGGCCCATATTGGACATGTGGCCGACATGACATTAGACATGGGTGGAATGCCCAGTGGTCATTTGTACATTGGATTCTCGACTCGAGGGAAAAGGTCAGGCATTGGGCACTGTCACGCGTCAGAGGTGTGCAAAGCGGGGCCTGCCGGACCCCCAGGCCCCCGCGCTGGGTAAGAAGATGGCCAGAGCTAATGAGAAACTGAATCCCTCATGCCCGGGGGAGCGGAGCAGACTCTTGTCCTCTGGGCACGGGATCTTTCCCGCAGGCACAGGCTTGTGCAGAAGACAAGAGGCCTGGCACACCTCGCAGGCTGGCAGGGACAAAGCGGAGGAGGGGACTGCAGCTTCCCACGACGCCAGGCGGGTTCACCCCAGCTGGTGACGGAGAAAGAATGGGCAGGTGTCGCACCCACAGCCTGGACAAGGAGAGGCAGCACCTTCCCCACGGGCCGGCTCCGCCCAGCCCCCCGAGAGTTCTGCCGCCTCAGGCCTTCCCAGGCCGCCCCAGAGAGAGGCCACCGGCAGCACCTCTGTCCCCTGCCCCTTGTGGGGCCACAGGGCAAGTCTTTCTTTTACCCTCAGTGGCCCGGCAATGAGGCTGGGAGCCTAATCACATGCAGGGCGACCAGAGGTTTCAGGTCAGGTGGCCTAAGAAGTAGCAGCCAGAGGACCAAATCTGTCAAAACACTCATGTTCCATTCTGTCGCGCTGCAGTCAAGCTGCATCAGCCGGGCCATGGCTAAGGCCTACGGGCTTCACCTCCAGGGCACTGGCTGGTAAACAAAGGAACATGGCTCCAAAGCGGCTTCTGCGTACAGCGGCCCCCGCACCACAAGGCGGGTTATTTCAGCAGAGACCTCGTACCAGGACAGCAGGGAACAAGGGCTCACGCTGCAGCCCTGAGCCGCCAGCATTTAGAGGTGAGCAGAGGAGGGACAGCCAGAGAGGGAGACTGGAAACGGGGGAGCCCAGAAGTTGTGAGAAAAGCAGCAGAGCCCAGCAGCCAGGAGAGCTGGGAAGGCCCCCAGGGTGGCCCACTGGATCAGGCAACATGGAAGCGGGGGTGGGGGACAGGTTCTTCCCTCCTCTGAGTTCAGTCGTTTTAGTGTCTCCCGTATATGACACTTCTCAATGGGTGGTTAGCACTCCCTGCCTTTTCTACAGCTCCCCGCCCCCAACTGTTTACAACTTCCGCCTCCATGGCACGCAGAGGTGCTCAAAGGCACAGTGTTTGCTGGTGGATGGAATCATTCGGAGATGCCAGATGCACAGTGGTTAAGATTGTGGGCCACGGAGCCAGGGGGCTGGGAACGGAGCCTGGCACAGCCCTTCCCCAGCTGCATGACCTGGGGCACAAGGCCTTTGCTCCAGTTCCCCCATCTGTCAAATGAGGGTAACACAGCCGGCCCTCGGTATCCGCGGTTGCACATCAGTGGATTCAACCAACTGAATCAAAATATTTTTTTAAAAAATGTGTCTGTACTGAACATGTACAGATTTTTTTTTGCCATTATTCCCTAAACAATACAGTATAACAATATTCACACAGCATTTACATTGTATTAGGTACTAACAAGTAGTCTAGAGACGATTTAGAGTATACGGGAGGATGCGTATAGGTTATATAAAACACTACACTATTTTATATCAGAGACTTGAGCATCCATGGATTTTGGCATCCATGGGAGGTCCTGGAACCAGTTCCCCACAATACCAAGGGAGGCCTAATTCTAGGCTGAGCTCCCCCCAGAATTAAGGAGTGTGGCAGGAGAGTGGGGAGGTGAGACGGGGAAAACGAGGATGCACACGTGTGGGCAGCTGAGGACCGATGCTGCTAGGACTGAGGGACTAGAGCAGGCAACCCACCTCCTGCAGGCCAAACCTGGCCCACCACCTGTCTTTATGAGTAAAGTTTTATTGGAACACAGACATGGCCATTTGTTTATGGGTTTTCTATGGTTTGCTTCTGTGCTACAACGACACATTTCAGTAGCTGCAACAACCTACAATGCTGCAAAGCTAACAAAGCCTACAGTGCTTACTAGCTGACCCTTCACAGGAGCAGCTTGCCAGCTCCCGGAGCAGAGCACACTTTGGTTGTCCCACCCAGGGCGAGGATAGAGCTGGGATATTTAGCTGCCAACTTAGTCCACAGTTGTTGACGGCTGTTCTTATGGGCGTTAACTCCCTGGCATTTCCAGCCTTCTGTGCACTGAGCCAAGCAGACCCGGCATCTCTGGGGGCAGAGAAAGCTCTCAGGTGCTGGCATCAGCAGCAGGTGCTGGCTTCAGCAGGTACCAACAGGCTGGCAGCCCCTCTATCTCACTGGGCCGCGAGAGGCCTGAATGAGGTGATTCAGGTAAAACACTGAACTGCTGCTTTGTAGGCACTGGACACAAACGTTAGATATTGTTTCAGTTATCAATCACGTTAGCCTCTTCCCACAGGGATTAGAAAGTGCAGCTTAACTGCATAGAAGGGGCTCAGCTGTAATGTCACCAGCCCCAGTATTACAGGAGGGGAAACCAAGTCCAGAGCCGTGCGCTTTGCAAATAGCCTCTCTCTCAGTGAGAGTAACAATGACGGCGGCAAAGAACGCTGATTTCATTCGTTTTATTGTTAATGCTACTCCTAAAGGAGAGCAGGCAGGTGGCTCACTGTCCCCATGGGTGGGTGAGGCTTTCTGTGTTCTACTTTTGTGTGAGGCAGAATCAGGAGAATCATTTCAGGACACAGCAGCCACAGTGCCACCTGTCTGGCCCACACACATGCTGTGAGTGCTCAGGGCCAAACTGAAACTCAGCCTAATGGAAGGAGACGTCCCCTCCCAGGGTCCCCTAACTGGGTTTGCTTCAAATCAAAGCAAACAAAGAGATTTTAAGAGAGAAGTGAGGAATGAGACAGAAAAGAAGGAATCTGTAAGAGAAGGATTTCATCGTGGTGTTGGGGCTGAACTAGCTGAAACAGTGACAGCCACAGAGGAGCCCCGAGGGCCCCAAACACATTTGTGTACTATGTACACTTGAGGTAAACACAAACAGGAGTCGTCCTACTTCCTCCCCAGCCCTCTCTCATCACCTCCTTTCAGGTTGTGCCCTGAGATGCGCCCACCTACAGTGACAGCCACAGAGGAGCCCCGAGGGCCCCAAACACATTTGTGTACTATGTACACTTGCGGTAAACACAAACAGGAGTCGTCCTACTTCCTCCCCAGCCCTCTCTCATCACCTCCTTTCAGGTTGTGCCCTGAGATGCGCCCACCTCCAAAGGCAGGGAGGCCCTGGGCTAGGGTGGTACCACCTTTGTGTTCTGCCCTCCCTGTAGGATTCCATTTGAATCATAGAGGGACTATTGCCAAAACAATTTTGAAAACCATAGCTCTAGACATTTCCAGACCGTCTGTCCTGAGTCTCGTTGGCTGGGAGCCCTGCTCTGTCCCAGTTCATCTGACCAGCTGGTCTCTCTTCCAGAGGCACCACAGGTCCCCCAGCCCGGGTCACATGTTTGCATTTGAGCAGGAACTTTCTGGAGACAATGGTTTACAGAAGAGAAATGACAGTGGGCACTGGGTCCAGACAAAGGAGGGTATGTATATTTTTGGGTCAGGGGATCTTTTGCATCTCAAATCACCCCACCTCAGGGGGTGTCCACTGATGATATGTGCGGGATGGGGACCAGCTCTGAGAAGCTATATGGAAAAGGCTCGACTGACACCCCCAAGTGAGATGATGACCCCTGGGAAGAGCCTCCAACAGGGAAAGGGGTTGTCCAGCGGCCTGTGCCCTGTGGGGAGGGGTTGGCTGCACCCCCCCGCCCCTGGGCCCTCGGAACAGCCCCAGCGCACTCACCTCCACAGAACACCTCGGGGTCCCGGGTGCCCCGGGCGGGTGCAGGCCACAGCAGCAGGGCCAGCAGGGCCAGTGGGGCCAGCAGGGCCACAGGTAGCAGCGGGGACCCCATGCCCCTTGGTGGCCGCTGGGCGTGAGGCAGGGAAATGGCCTGCAAGGGCCGGGCCTCCGGTGTGTTGCCCGGGACGCCAGCCCCGCCCCGACAGGTGCTGCACCTGTGCCCTTCCACCCATGCGCAGTGCCTCTGTCTGCCTGTCACCGCCTCATCCCCACCCCTGCCTCTGTCCACAAACCCACCATTTCCCTGTTCCTTGGTCCCCAGCCCTGACCCCGGGCCCGGTCCCCTCCTCCCCACTGCCTCCCCTTCCCACTTACCACCCTGGTGCCTGGTCTCCACCCCAGTACCTGTCCTGGGTCCCCTCCTCGGGTACCCTCCCCCAGCCAGTGCTGCATGTGGACCTGCTTCCAGGTGCAGCTGCCTCCGCCCAGCTGGTCACCGCCCCTTCCCTTCCCCCACCTCCCGCCCAATCCTCTCTCCTTCCCTTCCCATTCCCAGCCCTGGCCCCCATTCCACAGCCTGGTCCCCATCCTTCGGTCCCTAACCTCATTTCCTGGCCTGCAGACCTGTCTCATGTCCCCATACACCCGACCCCCAGCTCTTCTGTTCAGCCTTTCCCCGCAGATAGCAGGGAAAAGTGTGAGTGACAGAGGTCAGGCTCTGGGCACAAAACTGAGCACAATGCTCCTCTGCAGGTAAACGTGTGCCTCTGCAGGTCACTTGGCCCCTCTGGGCCTCCACCTGCTACTTAGTGGGGAGAGGATGAGAGAATATCCTCCGGGGGGTTCCAAGAAGCTCCCGTACTGGTCACTGCCCGATCAGGCCTCCTTGCCAGGCCCCTGCAGGGACCCCGCCTGTCTCCTCCTGGTGACCCGCCCCATCCCCCGCCCACTCTCCTTTCCCCTGTACCCTTCCATCAGCCCCCTTCCTTTCTGTAAAGTAAGGCAAATCATAATTAAAGCCAAAATATTTCACTATTTAGTTATTTTAGTTATACTAAGTTTTCATTTACATTGTCAGAGCTAGAGCTCAGACCCTTCAAACCCATTGTACAGACTGAGTCACCAGACCCCTCACATGCCAGGCTGGGTCCCCAGACCCTTCACACACAGGTCCATGCTAGGTGAGTGGGAAAGATCCTGGGAGCTGTTGACACATGACACAAGCTCAGTCCTCAGTGGCAGCAACTTATGGATCCGGTAGCTTACAGGTCTGGTGGTGGCAGTGGCCTTGCGGAGGGTCCCAGGGGCACTGGCAGCAGCAACAGCCTCCAGGAGCAGTAGTGGCCTCCCCATGGCGTCCCCAGAGACATCCTGGGGGTGAAAGGCACAGTGGATCAGAGCCACTCATCCTTATACTTAAGTCCCTAACCCAGGACACCTGGGTGCCCATATGCAATTACATTAAGTAGTAACCAAGGAACACCTGGGCGCACGTGCATAGTTACATCAAATGCTCGGCAAGATTCTGAACATCTGAGGGGCCCTGATCATTTCCTATATTTTCCCAACACCTTATCCCACACAGGCTAAATGAAAAGGGCTAATGAATTAAGTACTACCTCCACGTTTTCACAGGGCAGTGCCTTAAAAACGCAGCAGGGCCCCCTTCTGTCAAAGGAGCTATGAGAAAGCCCCATATGAAGAGCAGCTCAGTATCCAGGTCCTGTGGTTCTGGGGCTCCCATGCCACACCTCTCCTCGTTCCTGGGGCCACCCTCCCCCAGGGTGGAAGCCACCTTTGGTTGGCACACAGCCTGGTGACCACCCTGAGCACCTTGCTGTGGACCGGAGGTATGTGGCAGCTGCAAAGGGGCAGGGTTGGGTGGAGAAGGGAGGATAAGTAGTTTGTGCAGTGAGGAAAGTGCTTTTTCATCTGAATAATCTCCCAATTCACCAGAGCCTTGGTTTCCGTGAGCGTGTGGAAGACACCAACTCTGTCTCGTTTGAGTTTGAGCACCTGGTCCCTGAAACGATGCTGGCCTGTTGGAGATGACAACAGGGAGTATTTAGAGGGGGGTGGGGGTGGGGAGAGAGAGAGAGAAAGAGGGAGGAAAGAAAGAGGAAGGGAAAGAGAGGAAAGGAAGGGACGGAGGACGTCCCAGGGTCATCCCGTAACACTGCTCCTCTAAAGAGCTCTGGTGCCTTTTAGTGAGAAAAGAATTTTGAAGCCAAGCATGGGGTGCTCACTATGTTCATGGCCACTGAGGTGTCACTGCTCCCAGGCTCTCTTAGGGGACAGAACGAGGAAACACCTGTATATACCAATGCACACAGACACACTGACCTCAGATAACAGGCACGCATCTTGATGACTTTCTGGGTCTATGTGTACATTTTAATGAACCGACGAGTGGACATCAAAACCTCCGGTCTAGTGCCTCGGGGTTCTTTCTGGGCTTCTCCCTTTCCAGTGTTAGTAAATCCCTTCTCCAACAGCAAGGAACCTGGCCTTGGTCTTTCTCAAAAGGTTCACTGGCTCAATTCCCCTGGGTATCTCCCTAACTCTCCAGTCACCTTCTTCAAGGTCCTACTGCCCATCACTTGTCCCCTCTCCTCAGCTTTGTCATGTTATCAGGGCTCAAAGAATGGGGCTGGATAAATAATAGCCTTGCATTGTATTTATGTATTGGTAGCTTGCTGTGTACCAGGATCTGGGCTTGATGTAGGTATTCACCTTTAATTCACCTGAATTAAATATCTCCTTTCTATAAACAGAGAACTGAGCCTAAGGGAGATTTCATCATTTGTTCATGTACACTAGTTCATATATTTAGCGACATAATTTTATTCTTAATGTGCCCAGCTATAAGACTCCATTTCCCTTGTGGCTAGGAAGGGCTGGAAGACTAAGTTCTCGCCAGTGAGATGTAAGCAGAAGTTGTTGGGTGGAACTTCTGAGAAGCTCATTGTACGTGGGAAGGCTGATGCCATGGATACTTTTTGCATTTCCCTTATTTCTTGTTCCCCCCTGGAATATAGATCTGAAGGCTGGAAACCCCGCAGCCATCCTGGACCCTGAGGCAGCCTTGAGAGCAAGAACAAGGGAGTCGTATTCCTAATGCCTTTGTGGAACTTCCACACGAGCCCATAACTGTTGACTTTTTGTCTTCTTTTAATATAACAGAAAAATGAATTTCTACTGGGTTTAGGCCATTGATATTTTTAGTGTGTTACTAGTAGCTGAATGAATTCCTAACTGAAAAAGCAGAGAAGTGATTATTTCTCCCTCTTATGAGGGAGACTACTTAGCAGAGCAGAGGCAACCCCAAGTAGCCCCAGCCCCGGGCCCAGCTGATTGGAAAGGGGTGGACACCTTACCCTAGAGGAAGCAGTCGGTAGGGAGACCCACAGGCCATGCTGAGGAACCGGTAGGCAGAGAGGACAATGGACCATCAAGGCAAGATCCAATGTAACCTCAGCAAGAGCAAAGGAGCCAAGAATGAAGACTGAGTGGCTTCTAGATCCCATGAAAGCTGGATCTACTTTTCCAGCTAGGTCCTATCGAATTCTCAGGATCTTTAATAAACATCCAGTTTTCTTATTATCTGAAGGACCCACCACCAACCTAAGACACAACCTAGAAACATGCAGGTCATCTTTAGCAGTGACCTCTCCCCATATCTAATTCATTGCCAGTCCTCTTTATTCTGCGTGCTGGATGTTTGTGGATGGATCTACCTCTCTCCACCACCACCAAACCCAAGCTTCACCCTCTCTTGGCTGCACATGAATGGCGCATCCTGACTAGTGTCTCTGCATCCCTCAGACCATTGTCTGCTATTCACATGCCATCGGAAGAAGCTTTCCAAAAACAAGCTTCAGGACATGATAAGGAAGGTGGCATTTCCAGTATAGGAACTGCTCAATAAATGGTGTTGGAATATACCTGACACCCGAGTAAACTCCAGATGGGTTAAGAAACAAAACCATAAAAATGTTAGAATGTTTTTTTTTTTGTTCTCCTTTTTGTCTTTTTTCGTGTCCGGCAACGGATCGCAACCCTCAGTGTCGCGCCCGTACCGGACCGGGATCAGCAACGGGATCGCAACGCTCAGTGCTGCGCCCGCACCTCGCTCAGCCAGTGAGCGGGAACCGGTCTGTATGTGGGATCCGAACCCTCGGCGGGAGCGCCGCCGTGCTCCCAAGCGGCGCACTGTAGCAGTGCGCCACCGGGCCGGCCCAAAATGTTAGAATGTTATGGGAGAATATTTTTTATACGATTGCAAGATGGGGCAGGCCTAAGTATTACCAAAAGAAAAAGAAAGAAAACAGGACAAAGACAGAACACTTCTATAACCATTAAAAAAAAATAATTTTTTTAAAATTTTTAATTCAGGTAGAGCACAGAGTACTTTCAGGAGAGTGAAACTATTCTGTATGATACTACAATAATGGATACAGGTCATTATACATTTGTCCAAACGCATAGAATACACAACACCAAGAGTGAACCCTAATGTAAACCATGGACTTTGGGTGATGACGATGTGTCAATGTAGGATCATCAGTTGTAACCAGTGGACCCCTCTGGTTGGGGAAGTAATGGGGGAGGTTGTGCAAGGGGCAGAAAGTGTATGGGAAATCTTTGTAATTCTGCTCAATATTTCTGAGAACCTGAAACTGCTCTGAAAAAATAGAGTATATTAAAAACAAAACAAAACAAATAAAATCTAACAACCTTATTGAAAACTGAGTAAGAATTTGAACAAAAAGACTAGCAAAATCACAAAGTTGATAATGCAAATAATTGATAATGTATCATGAAACATCAGTCTTATATATCATTTGTAGGAGTGCAAATGCATATGAGCCCAATGGAGAGTAATCTGGTAATATCCAAATAGAGCAATCATTTAAATTACAAACACACATACTGGGTTACCCAGTAATTCCATTCCCAGGAGTTTGTCCCGCACATATACTTGCACAGGTGCAAAGTGATTCATGAGTAAAGTTATTCATTGCGACATTGTCTGTGACAGCTGAAGATCAGAAACAATCTACTCAATAGGAAACTTGTTAAAGTGGGGTACAAAGAACCACAATGCCAGGAAAGAGAAAGGGAAATTTCTTTAGGTACCACTGGAATAATCTCCCAAATATATTTTTCAGTTAAAAAAATATTCCAAACAGCATGTATAATATAGTATGCTACCCTTTGGGTAAAGTAAAATATCTCTGGATGGATACAAAGGTACTCATAATATCAATCTCCTTCAGGTAGAAAAACTGAATGACTGGGGGCTCCTATATAATAAAAAATTTGGCCTGTGTCCCTGGTTTCTGGGAGGGAGACTCTAAGTCCTTGGAACTTCCTGAATGATAGGACTGTCTTTGTTATCCATGATGGGCCCTGGTAGTTTATGCTAACGAGTTGACTCCCGGTGGCCCCTAGATAACTGCAGCGATCCACATGTGATTAGAGGGTTGGGGCTTTGGGCCAGGTGCTATCAGCCCAATCTGCTGACCTCCAGGGAGGGAAGGAGGCCAGAGCCTGAGTTCATTCACTTGGCCAATCATCCAGCCACTCAGGCCTCGGTAATGAGACTCCAATAAAAACTCTGGACAAGGCTCAGTGGAGCTTCCAGGTTGCTGAACATACAGATGTGGGGGAGGGTGACTTGCCCTGGCTCCGTGGGAAGAGGGTACAGAGACTCTGCATTCAGGACTTTCCCCTGTGTGTCCCTTCATGTGACTGGTTCTGATTTGTGTCCTTTATTGTAAAAATCTAATCATAATACAACACTTTCCTGAGATCTGTGAGTTGCTCTAGAGAATTATAAACCTGAGGGGGCCATGGGAACCATTTGTAGTCAGTGGTCCAAAGGGCAGGTGGCCTGGGGACCCCACCTGGGGCTGGCATCTGAAGCAGGAGCTGCCTTATTGGGACCCTGCTCTTAAATCTTGGAGTCTGAAGGTCACTCTGGTTGTGTCAGAGTTGAACTGCAGTACACCCGTTGGTTTCAGAATAGGAACAAAAAAGCGAGATGAGTTTTTGCTGTAACCATTTTTTATCATTTTTTGGTATATTTCCTATTCACAGACAAGCACATGAAATTAAAAGAAAGGTTTTTCTGTTTGTTTTTAACTCCAGGGAAAACAAGTAGTTTTACATAAAAGCCATGGTCTAAACATGAAGTCAACTCAAATGTGGCAAAACTTTTACTGATGGTGCCTAAGCAAACAGGCTTCTTTACCACGGACACCTAAAGAGCAGACAGTCTAATGCTTTCCCTTGTTTCATGCACTTTAGTAGCTTTTTCCTTCATTCTCTGTTGGATTTCACCAGGCAGCCTTGAGCGCACAGACCCACAACCCGGAGTCGGGAACGCTTTGAATTTCTCCGCGTGAGGCACAGGCTGCCCGGGCCTCGCTGCTCAGGTGAGGCAGGCTTCTCATCCCCAGTCCGGGGGCTCCAGCCTTGGGTGTGTTTGATTTCACCTCGGGAAGAAAAGGCTCATTAGGACGCGCGGCGTGGGCTTGGAGAAGCGGCGCAGGGAAGGGCAGGCCTGCAGGAGAACGTTCCTTACTCACTCGGTATCCTTTCAGCCCACCGGGTTTTTTCCTTCTCTTTGCAGCCTCATTTCTCCTCTGGGCTTTTCTGTTGCACAAAACAAAAAAAGAAGAAGAACACTTAGCAGGTTATTTTTTCTGTGCCCCTAGGAAATCACAGCGTAGTAAAGCCAGGAGGAGCATGGAGACACCCCAGCCCTCCTGGCTGGCATGGGGACGAAACTGCAGAGCGATTTCGTAGGAACAGTGCTGAGCCGGGTTTGCATTTCAGCTCCACCATGTGCGGGTGGTTAAGCTTGGGGCGAGTTCTCGGGGTCCATTACCTGTGTCAAGTGAGTGTCACAGTTGTGCCTTCCCTGGAGGTGCCTTTGGTGTCACTGACTCTTGCCCCATTGACTGATGCCGACCGACCTCCAGCTCCTGCGCCATCCCAACTGTCTGTCGTCCTGCTCGTCACCACGTAGAATCCACCCTGGCGGTCATCCCCTGCTTCTGCTGTGCAGACAAGTACCCACTGAGAAGTAACGGGAAGGTCAGGTAGACCCCTCCCAAGCACAGACACCATCCCAGGGTCTGCTCCTCGGGGCCTGTTGCTGTTGCTTCCTCTGCCTGGGGGCAGCAGGACACAGCTCTGTGGGGCCAAGGAGGGGCAGCCCATCCTCTCCTAACCCTCAAGCCCACCCACCAGGCAGATGAGCCTGAGTCCCTGTCCTTGACAGGGCTTGTCCAGCATCTCTGACCTGCTGCCAGGGCTGCCGCAAGGATGGAGGGAGAAGCAGCAGCAGGATCGCTCCGGGGCAGGAGGGCTCACCTGCAGGTGGGCTGCTGGGCCAGCACAGGTGTCGGGCCACCGGCATCCTGTTAGGAGTGCCAACTTGGGCGAGTGGTCTAGCCCCTCTGAGACTCAGTTCCCCCATCTGTAAAATGGGCTGTGACGGTTGATTTGGGGTGTTAACTTGACTGGGCTAAGGGATACCCAGATACTGGCAGAGCAGTATTTCCAGGTGTGTCTGTGAGGGTGTGTCTGGAAGAGACTGGCATTTGAATCAGTAGATTCAGTAAGGAAGATCCACCCACCGCAGTGTGGGCCCAGATAGAACAGAAAGGCAGGGAAAGGTGGATTTGTGCTCTCTCGCTCCCTTCTGGATCTGGGACACCCTTGTTCTCTTGCCCTTTGACATCAAAACTCCAAGTTCTTTGGCCTTTGGAGTTGGGGAGTTGTGCCAGCAGTGGCCCAGGTTCTCAGGCCTTTAGCTGTGGACTCAGAGTTACAGCATCAGCCCCCCTGGCTCTGAGGCTTTCAGACGTGGACTGAGCCACGCTACCAGCATCCCTGGTTCTCCAGCTTGCTGACGGCCTGTTGTAGGACTTCTCAGCCTCCATAATCACGTTAGCCAATTCCCCCTGATAAATCCCCTCTCATATAGTCATATCTATCTGTCTGTCTCTCTATATTTTCTATATCCATATACACCTAATTGGTTCTGTTTCTCTGGAAAACCCTGACTAAGACATGGGGATAAGAATAGTACTTGTCTTATAGAGCCATTGTGAGGATTGTGTGCTGCCTGTAACATCACTTGGAACAGTCCTTTACCCACAGTGAGCACTACATAAATATTACTGGTGATTATAATGACGGTGATGGTGTGTCCACACAA
>NW_007726403.1:205275-205977 GCF_000696425.1 Galeopterus variegatus | reverse complement strand
TCTCATATAGTCATATCTATCTGTCTGTCTCTCTATATTTTCTATATCCATATACACCTAAGTTGTTCTGTTTCTCTGGAAAACCCTGACTAAGACATGGGGATAAGAATAGTACTTGTCTTATAGAGCCGTTGTGAGGATTGTGTGCTGCCTGTAACATCACTTGGAACAGTCCTTTACCCGCAGTGAGCACTACATAAATATTACTGGTGATTATAATGACGGTGATGGTGTGTCCACACAATGGAAGTTATGATGATGACTTCTGTGGCAGAATAAGTTAGGCTCCCCAGGAGCTGCCCGGATCTCGGGGTCTTTGTTTTGTCAAGCGGTGATGGCGGGTGAGGGAGAGTGGTGGTGCGTGGACAACAGCCATGTTTGAGAGGGGAGAGGGCTGAGGAGGCCAGGGTGGGGAGGACGAGGTGGTGGGTGTGTGGGTTCTGTCTGTCTCACCCCAAGACCTGAGAGGCAAGGCTGTCTGTGGGGTCCTGACCTCAGCCAACACGACAGCTCTTGACGATGCTTTTGGAGTGGATTTAGGACATCATGTGGGAGCTGAGATCACTGTGGCAGCCCAGGTGGGTGAGATGGAAATGGACTCTCTGCTCTTTGTGTGTTTTTCCCTTTTCAAGATTCCCAGATGGGGCCGGCCCGGTGGCGCACTGGATAAGTGCGCTGCCTGGGAAGCGTGGCGGCGCTCCC
>NW_007726403.1:173964-204637 GCF_000696425.1 Galeopterus variegatus | reverse complement strand
GACACAGAAAAAGACAAAAGACAAAAAAAAAAAAAAAAAAAGATTCCCAGATGGTGGTCTGGCCTAGTGCGACCTCCTCCAGATGGTGCCTGTGATGCCCCCTGTGTCCTAACACTTATTTAGGGGCAGCCCGGGGAACTGATTTGGTGGGGCTGGGGTGTGCCAGGGAAGCTGTGAGCCTTTTGGGGGTACAGAGAGGAAGAAATTGTAAGATTGAGTCCTAGGATCACGTGGAGCCTGCAGTCTGCTCTCTCATCCCTGGAAGGGCTCAGACACCAGGATTCCCATGGAAATGAGTTCAGCCTGACCCTGGGGATCCTGCATCTGCTGGTAGGAGGCACCAGGAGGAGCCACCTTCTAGGGCTGGAACAGGAACTCATACGTAGTGAAAGTTTAATGACTATATGTCAGATAAGTGCTTTTCTCATATAGACAAGTCTACACCTTCAGAAGAGGCCTACTCGCATTGGGATTATGTTTATAATAATAATCATGGTGACTCCATGCACATGGTCTCATAGTGGGAAGAACACTTGGCCTCAGAAGACTTGGATTCAAGACTCAGTTCCACCCACTTTTATGGTTTGGCCATGGTAAGTCACTAAATCTCTCAATACCTCCATTTCCCCACCTGTGAATGGGGCAGTAATACTTCCTCTCTGCAGGGATGTGTAAAGGGTACTTGGGATCCTATATCCAAAACCACTTCAGAAAATGGAAATCCATACATGGACATGAGCCGGGTCCTCCCTCCACCAGATGCATGTGCAGGACAATGTGCACTGCCTGTGGACACTTCCCCAGGGTGGCACGTGTCCACATTCACCATCCACATAGAGCCATAGGTGATGTATTAAAGGAAAGCTTGTCTTTCATTAAGCCTAAGTTGTCCACCTAAGAAAAGAATGCCTGAAGCTATGTTGTCTGGAGACAGATTCAAACCAGTGGCTCCAAACGTTTGGCCTGACACCAGCCAAGAGGAAAGTTCCAGGCATGGCTATGGCCAGTTGTTCATAAGCCTGTGAGAAGATGCTAATAAGTTGGGAAGAGGGGCGGGTCTCTCTGGGTGGACAGAACTGTCTTCTGTGACTGCAGCCCTAAGCACAGGCCTGTCTGTGCTCTGAGAAAGGGCTCAGAAAGAGAGAGTTCCTTTTCTATACTAATAAATAGCTTTCATGGCCATGATAACCCGACTGCAGTACTGGAGTCTTTAGAACAATGACCAGCGCCTGTGCGTGCCAGGACAGGGCTGTTTATCCCAAGGCGCATTCCATCTTCAGCAGATATCGATTAAGCACTTCTGCACGCCAGGCTCAGGGGGTGCGTGGATGAAAATCACCTGCCATTACCTTGACAACCTGAGCCCATGTCCAGCCCGTTGCCACCTGCAGAGCCCAGCCTTTCTGGGAAGGTGCAACACGGAGGGAGTGTTGGAAATTTCCAAGGCAAAGAATGTGGTGCCTGTGCCCTGGGTCAGGAAACGCAGCTTCCCCACAACAGGCAGCGAGGGCTGCGGGCACCTGGGCACATCCCACAGCCACCCAGTGACCCTTCGTGAACCTCTGAGATTCTGAGGCCAAACCAACCTCAGTGCGGGGTGGCCTCTTTCATGTAAAATCGCAGCCCTAAGCACAGGCCTGTCTGTGCTCTGAGAAAGGGCTCAGAAAGAGAGAGTTCCTTTCCTATACTAATAAATAGCTTTCATGGCCATGATAACCCGACTGCGGTACTGGAGTCTTTAGAACAATGACCAGCGCCTGTGCGTGCCAGGACAGGGCTGTTTATCCCGAGGCGCATTCCATCTTCAGCAGATATCGATGAAGCACTTCTGCACGCCAGGCTCAGGGGGTGCGTGGATGAAAATCACCTGCCATTACCTTGACAACCTGAGCCCCTGTCCAGCCTGTTGCCACCTGCAGAGCCCAGCCTTTCTGGGAAGGTGCAACACGGAGGGAGTGTTGGAAATTTCCAAGGCAAAGAATGTGGTGCCTGTGCCCTGGGTCAGGAAACGCAGCTTCCCCATAACAGGCAGCGAGGGCTGCGGGCACCTGGGCACATCCCACAGCCACCCAGTGACCCTTCATGAACCTCTGAGATTCTGAGGCCAAACCAACCTCAGTGCGGGGTGGCCTCTTTCATGTAAAATAACTAGATTCCAATTTGAATGGGTACCGTAAGCCTACATTAACATAAAATTTCACATTGAAAGTGTTTTCTGTAACAAGGTAGTGTTGAAAGTTTACCCTCCAGGCAAAAAAGAATGAATAAGAAGAGAAAAAGCCAATAACCTCACCCCCTCTGAGGTTTAAAGCACCATCTTATTTACCAGGATATGTATTTTTCTTTCATTGAATTGTTTTGTCTCTTTTACTTAGACTGGAAACCTCCTGGGCAGGGCTCACGTGACCCTTCTGCCCCTGAGCATACCAGCAATAAGCACTTGCTTTAAAAAATGTGTGCACCTGTGAACACCTGTGTCTACCAGAACCACAAACATCTCTGAAAGTGGAGAGTGCAAATGTCCCTGTGCAGACAGGGAGCCCCTTTCCCTGCGGTTCTTCAGGCACAGCAGGTAGCTGGGCCACCAAGAAGGGTGTGGGGACACCTCCCACCGCATCCCCACCTGCACAGGTGTGGCCAATCCTGGCAGGGCCTGGAGCCGCAGAGCCCTGGATAATGACTTCATCTAGAGGCACGGGAGCCGCCCTCCCCTTTCAGTGGGAGGAGAGATGGGCCAGGAGAGGGGCTTTCCCCACAGCACCCGAAAAGAACCCTAAAACGGGGAGCGCAAATTCGATGGCCTCTCATCCTGTCATCCTCTTCTCCCTGTTCTCTTTTTTTTTTTTTTTTTTTTTTTTTGACCAGTAAGAGGATCAACTCTCAGCATGGTGTGGTCCACACCACACTCACCCAGTGAGCGCACCGGCCATCCCTATATAGGATCCGAACCCGCAGTCTCGGTGCTACCAGTGCCACACTCTCCCTAGTGAGCCATGGGGCCAGCCCCTCTCTTCTTTCTTAAGTGTATTCACCTGAGAAGACTAAAGAGCGGTGCCTGTGTTTTGTGTGCAAAGTCCTGCCAAGGGTTGGGGCTCTCAAGACTTTGGGCAGGGAGGGAGTGGGGTGACCCCCTCGGCAAGTGGGATAAATCCGAGGAGGGAAAGATCGGGGTGCCACAGGGAACAGATAGTGGGACACACACATTCATGGTCTCCTCCCAGGCACCTGAGCCAGGGAGGAGGTTCACCAGGGTCCTGGCAGAAAGCAAACGGTGTGTGCAAATTGGGTGATTCAAGGACAGCTTAGTAAAGGACCTATCTGTGAAGGTCTGGGAGGGTTTAAGCAAAGGATGAAGGGATCGTGCAGTGCCCTGAGGCCAGTAAGAGCTGGGAGCTGTTACCAGCCCTAAGCCCAAAAGGACAGCTGGACCTGCAGAGGGGAGCTAAAGGAGATGCGCTTCAGGGAAAGTGACCTTCAGCAGAGAGATACAGGCAGTCAGGGCCAACGGGCCAGGGGAACAAACACCCAACCTCACGTCCTCCCACCATGCAAATCTGCTGCTGCTGTGGCCTGGGCCAAGCCCAACTGGGCTCTGGAAGGCACCGGAGCCCAGGATGCAGCCCACCTGGATCCGCCTCCAGGATGCAGAGAAAGGTGGGGTGGGGTGGAGAGGGGATCAGGAGGGAAGAATGAGCTGTCCCGCTCAGAGACAGGGAGTTACCAGAATCCATTCCCTTCCCTGCACCCCCCATCAACCCACTGACTCTCTCACACCTTCAATCCATCTCCTCTCCTCCCCATCCCATCCCTCTTCTGGGACTGCAGGATCATCTCCCAGGCTTTTCTCTCCCAGTCTGGTCTTTCTCCAGTGTGCTCCATGACCTTTCTAAAAATACCAATGTAATCGTGACTCAGAGACTCAAATACCCAAACTCCAACAGTAGCACCCACATTACCTTGAAAATAAAACCCAATCCCCTTAGCACTGGCATAAAAGTCCTACAAACAGGACCCCAGCTGCCTTTCTCATTGTCACCTTTTCTGGGTGTCTTGCTTAGGGTTCCCTAAATGCATCACACTTCTCCAAACGAATGCCCCTCTATGCGCAAGCCTCAGTCTGAAATGCTGCTCCACCCTTGCCAACTGCTCCTGGTCCTCCAAGGCTTGAGTCAGGCGTTGCCTCCTCCAGGAAACCTTCCTGGAGCACTTTCCTGCCCTCCTGGGTGAGTGTGCGCCCACTTCGGTGCCCTCAGGGCAGCTCCCTCTGTCTCTGTCAGACCCCTCCCGCACCGTGGCACTGCACTGGACAGCTGCTGCCTGCCCACCAGCCCCTCCAGAGGGGGCTCCCTGGGCATCAGCACTGAACACGATGTTCGGCCTGGTGCAGGGCAGGCACCAGCGGATGCTGTTTCTGACACATGAACAACTGATTGACTTTAGCAATTCTCCATGTCTTTGGGACTCAACTTTTCCAACTATGATGTGAGGAGCCATTACTAGACGAACCCCAAGAGCACTCGCAGCTCCACTGTTTTGTCAGTTGCTCTTGAGCTAAAGCCGTGGAAACACAACTTGCCTTAGAAGGTCTTTTTTCCTTGGAATGTCAGCTGTCCTCCTAACTAGTCACATGATGTGACTTGCCATCTTCTGGAGGCCACTATGCTGCAGTATTTGTGACCTTGGGAACTGCAATTCTGACAAAACAAATTAACCACTAAGCATCACAGCTATCATTAAGCCTCCCCGGCTGCAGGGCAATGATCGGATCAGACCTCAATTCCAATCTCAGTGGTAACAGGAGTTTAGAACCATATGTGCCTTGCTGCCCAAGGCGCTAAGGGCTGTGTTTAACGGGACTCACACTAGGGAATAACGTTCGAAAGGATCGTAAACAATATTGTATTTGCATTTGGCATCTTTTTCCTTGTTTCCTCTGAAAATAATCAAAGCCATATGTGTGTGGTCCACCCTTCCCCAGACACATCCTGCCTGTGTCACTGGGAGCACTCAGGGAAGAAAACCTCTTCCCGTCTGACCATGCTAATCCCAGCATGTTGAGACTGTCCTAGGGGCTCCAGCCCAAAGCACACTGATTTAGAAATGACTCCAACCACCCTGAAGCCAGGAGGGGAATGGGAACTGTCACCAGCCCTGTGTCTTCCTGCAACAGGGCCCCACCAGCCTCCCATCTGAAGAAGCTTGCCTTCTCTCCTGGTTGATTCTTCAACTTTTCAGGGTACATACAGGGAGCGTGAGTGTGTGCGTTTGTGTGTCCACATGTGTGTGTGATCATACTGTGTCCAGTGCTTTTCTGGGGATATCACATACCCTTGTAGTGTTTATTAAAGTAGCGTATGTCCACAGTTTAAAATGCCCCTGCGAGGCACACCCTGGAAAGCAGCTCCCTGCCCCCCACTCCAGTGCTTACTCCCCAGACGCTTCTCTTCCAACTTTGCGAATTGTTTCCTACACTAGTGAGCTCCACATTTCTAAATAAACAGGCGTGTACTGCTATTTCTTGGCATTTCAACATTAGACATTCTCCACTGACTTCCTATTTGGGAAGATGAGGAATTGGCTTGGTAATCACCCCCTCCCCAAACACCCAGCTGCACACATGAGAACACAAGCCCCCCTCTGTGTTCCCCCAGTACGCATGGCATTGCCTTGGCTTTTGTTAAATGTGCATTCAGCATGTACGGCGCCCTCACCACGGAGTCACAGTGGCTAGACCACAGCTCCTTCTTGTGCAGATTGTGCAGACCCCAGAGTCACAACTGACTTCCTTCTCCATACCCACCTTACGTTCACACCCAGCTTCTCTGGAGGAACTCTATCCTGCTCTCCATGGGGTGCAAACACATCTCTGTTGGTTGAACCAGAGACTTCTCACTTGGATCTTCTGTGTCCTGGATTCCAAGCCTCCCTTCTGTGGTTTACACTTCTCTTTAAGTGTAACACAATCTCCAGGAGCCTTAAAGAAAGGATGCTTCCAAGATACTTTTGAGCCCTTGTAAAATTAAAAATATCTTTATTCTACTTTCACATCTAATTGATGATTTGACTGGGTATGGGACTTCAGGTGGGGAGCCATTCTCTCTCTGAATACCAAAGGCTTTACCCACTAAATTTTACCTTCTAACTTGTTGAAAAGCTGTGGGTCCATGAGAATGCACCCCCCGGCACCTCCAATCCTCCCGCTCCCCGCCAACACCCTTACCTGCACCTCCAGCTACAGAAAGCGTAGCTGGCCCAGGGTTCCAGCTGTCCCACTCTGAAAGCTGTGGCCACATCTGTGAGGCCAGGTTACCCTTAGCTGCTCCCAGCCAGGGCTGGGCATGCTGGGGTCTAAGGCAGGGCTGTTCCTGGGGAATCCTGGCTGGGAGGATTCCATTCCTTTTCTCATTCCTAGATCATGGCATTCAAAGGACCCGGGTTAGCTTCCTGAGACTGCCAAAACAGCAGAAAGGTGCGGGCAGGACTGGTTCCATCCGCCCCATGCTTCTCTCCTACCTTCTGGCATTACCACCAATCTTTGGTGTTTCTGGGCTTGTGACTCTTCATGTGGCATTACCTTCCACAACTGTGTATACCCAAATTTCCCTTTTAGAAGGACACCAGTCATATTGGATGAGAGGCTCCCCGTACTGTAGGATGATTTCATCTAAACTTAATTGTAATTGCAACAGCCCTATTTTCAAATAAGGTCACATTCTGAGGTACAAGGGGTTAAGACTTCAACATGTGAATTTGGGGAGGTGATACAACTTGACCCATAACGGGGTCCTTTCAGTTTGGAAACTCAGGTCCTTCCACACAGCATGTTCTCGATTCTCATTTTTGGAAACTTGTATTAGTTGGATGTTGGACTGCTACAGTGATCTCTCACTTCTCTTATCTTTTTTTAAGTGTATTCTCTTTTTTCTTTTTTTAAAAGATGACTGGTAAGGGGATCTTAACCCTTGGCTTGGTGTTGTCAGCACCACGCTCACCCAGTGAGCGAACCAGCCATCCTGATATGGGATCCAAACCGGTGGCCTTGGTGTTATCAGCACTGCACTCTCCCGAGTGAGCCACGGGCTGGCCTTTAAGTGTATTTTCTAATGCATTGTATTTTTTCCTAGAAAATGTCTTTATCTTTATCTTCTAATCTATTGATGTCCTAGAATTCTGCTGTCACGTTCCATTATTTACACGGCATCGTGCTCTTGTTTCGTGGTGCAGATCTTCCCTCGTTGCGTTGAGGGTGGTATGTATTTCAGACATCCTCTGCTTCTTGCCTCTCTCTTTCTTTCTATCCACCTGCTGCTGGTGGTTTTGCTTTTTTTTTTTTTTTTTTTTTTTTTTTTTTTTTTGTCTTATTTGGTCTCTGCCTCGAGGAAGAGGAAGGGATCCAAGCAGAAATGTGAACGGGAAGACCATGGTGAGACAGTCACCACTCCACTTTGGGCTGCTCTCTACTGCCCAGAAACACGTGGTGTGCGCAGTGAGCACAGACGTGAGGTGTCCTCTCCCTCTCCGCGCTAACAGGTGATAGCGTCAGCATAAAGAACGGTGGCCTCACTCTGGGTTGCCAGCAGGAGCACGCAGCCCTGTGGCTCCTCCCGGAGGACAATTAGCTCGTAGACCTCGTGCGGTGTGTGCAATCTTCATACATGCGCTTAATGAGTCCCCGGGGGCTCAGGTCTGGACGTTTGGTCTCTTTACTTGGAATCTCTCTCTCCATGAGGAGGGATCCACTCCTTTCAGTTCCAGCGCCCCTGCTGTCTGGCACTGGCCCCGGGGCGCAGGTGGGGGGCGCCCTGCAGGACATATAGCCTGTGGCTTCTGGGTCCTGTGGAGGGCGGGCAGTCTCAGCTTCACCCAGAGTCTGACATGTTCAGAAGCCCAAGCCCCTCCAGCAGGAGACTCTGCACAGACCTGATCCTGGGGGTTCGCACACGCATCCGAGTCTGGGAAGTGCTGGTCCCACCCGTCTTGAGCTCAGACTCTGAACCTGAGTTTCCTTCTGTGGGAGGTGAGAGTCTGGGACCGAAGACTCTTGAGCCACTTTCCCAGCCCCCAACAGTCAGTGATTGATCAGAGGAGCCTTCAGACTGAGCTAGGAGAGCCTGCCACCATTTGCTGCTGTGTGGAGGCCACCCAGGCCCTACGTGGACATAAAGTTGCAATTCTGGCAATTTTGTGTTTTATACAATTTTAGAACTGGCAAATATCTCAGAGATCGTGAACTCCACAAACTTTTTATGCATGAAAAAACATAGAAGTAGTCAGCGGTGGGAGACTGGAGAGACAAGGGGGTGGCAGTCAGACCCTATGTAAAAATACAACTCTGACCATGATATGCAGCCACCCACCCAGGTAACCAACCATTCTCCACAATAACCAGCCCAGGGTGCGTCTGCACAAGCCAAGCGTGTGGCATGTCGGACCACTATCTCTAGCAACCAGCTCGGGAAGCCAAACCATAACCCCTGTCACTACTGTACCGAAACATGAATGACCTCTGGCCCCTGTGAATGACCTTTCCTAGCTCAACTGCTCACGTCCTGCCCTCCTCATGGAGATGTCTGGAAATGTGCCACACTTTTCTCCCCCTGTGCCTGTAACTGGGCACGCGAGCATCCCTCTGCGAGCCTTGGTTTTCTAAACAGTGGCTGTGGCAGGGCCCTCGTCCCCACACTGTGAGAAGAGCTGATGAGTACACACATTTGTAGGCGGCTTTGTCAGTGTAAACAACAACATCACTGGTTCTCATGTGGGGCCTGGGAAAGGGGCTTGGATTCAGTATTGGAGTCCTTGCAAAATATGGACGCTGAGGCCTCTCCGCCCTCCGCCTAGGAGGCCAGGCCAGCAACCTCATGTAGAGACTCACTGGCTGTTTCTCCACCTGCAACCACTGGAACAACAACATGGCATGCCATGAAGGAGATGTCTCCTTACAGCAAACTAAGCCAGTGATAGCAGGTTAATGTCAACATCTGGGATGGCTTGGAAAGGAAAGCCAAGTCACACAGAGGCGGGGGGTGGGGGGGAAGGATGCTGGTGACTGCATCTGTTCCTGGTTCTCTTCACTTGACTGCATGTTTGTGTCCCACCAAGTTCATATGTTGAAATCCTCACCCAAGCTAATGGCATTTGGAGCTGGGGCCTTTGGGAGGTGGTTAGGGCATGAGTGTGGAGCCTGCAGGAATGGGATTGGTGGCCTTAGAAAAGAGGCCCCATAGAGACCCTTGCCCCTTCCACCTTGTGAGAACATGGCAAGAAGCAGGCCACCTGCAACGTGGAAGAGAGCCCTCACCAGAACCCGACCATGCTGGCACCCAATCTCAGACTTCCAGCCTCTAGAATCATGGGAAATGAAGTGTCTGTTGTTTACAAGCCACCCAGTCTACAGTACTTTCTTATAGCAGCCCGAACAGACTGGCCATCCCTCCTACCCTCTTTCACTCGGTCCTTGCCCCCCACTCTTCCTTGGGCACTCACACAATCTGAGCTAATTTCCTTGATGGTGGGGGGTAGAGGGGTTTGGGGACCCCTGGAGTGACCTGGACCTGGACCTAAAAGAGCATAGAACCTAGGAGGAGGGACAAGAGAGAAAATGAGTTATTAGAAGTAAATCGTGTACTATACATTAAAACAATGGTTACAAAAAAAACAGGGAAGGAAAACATAGTCAAGAATTCAGGCTTAAGATTTTAAAAGCACAGTTTTCTGACTCTAAAACATCTATTTTTGGAATTGAGGAATACTGGGAAAATCCCTGGAGGGCTTTTCTCATGGGATTCTCACATCCAGTGCTACTGTTAAACCAACAGCTATTTTATTTGTTTCAAAGTGTTTTCATCAGATTTTAAAGATGGTTTGCTGCCTGAAGATGAAAGGAATGTTTGTTGGAGTAATTTTTCATAGTTCTGCTCTTTTGTCCAACTAGATCAATAAACTAACTGGATGTTTAGAAAAATGACTTCATTTTGTATCTGAGAGAACTTCAAAAAGCAATAAAGATGCAAAGCTGTTCTAAAATTATTCAGGCACAAGCATCTATAAATATGTACATATTCATGTACCTTCAAGTCCCTGGAATGATGCCTTCTGAAGTTATCACGGTTTTTCTTTTTGTTTACAATGTCGATGCCTCCTCTCCAGAAGCTGTAAAATGTTCTTTTGCTGCACAAAGCAGGCAAGATTCCTGCGATTTCCTCATTTGTCATGAAGACTCCTCAATTGCAAAACTGTTTCTTAAAGGCTACCTGATCATCGCAGTGCCTCGAGCCCACCCTGTTAGACACATCACACAGCAGGTGTGGAATGCTGTGTTCTCTCCAAATCTCACATTGGAACTTAATCTCCAACTTGGTATTTGAAAGGTGAAGCTTTTAAGAAGTGATTGGATTGTGGGGACTGTGCCTTCATGAATGGAGTAAAATGTTAATGGTTTAATAGGTTATCACAGGTGCAGACTGGTGGGTTTATAAGGAGAGCACAAAAATGCTCTCACCCAGTCCTCAATATGTGACCCCTGCATCACTGTGGGACTCTGTGGAAAGTCCCCACCAAGAGGAAGGCCCCCACCAGATGTGTCCCCTGGACCTTGCCCTTCTCAGCCTCTGAAACGATGAGAAATAAATTTTGTTTCTTTATATATTACCCAGTTTCAGGTATCCTGTTATCAGCAATAGGAAACTGACTGATACATAGAATCAGGGCACCTAGTTTGGGGGCTTCTGCAGAACCACAGCAGCAGGCCCACAGCTGTCTGCTGAGCAGCTGGAGTGTCTTTCCTGAGCGGGCCAAGTTCAGCATTCCGCCGGAGCTAGCTGATGCCAGGGCCTTTGGGGAAGGGTGGCACTGAAACACATCAGCATGGCAGGGTGGGGAGGAAGACTGACAGCCCAGGCTTGCGTTGAGTCTTTAGTTCCCAAAGCTCATTTTGGTTTGGTTTGGTTTTGTTTCCTTTTTTAGCACCATTGGATGGACTGAGAGCTCCTGATGGAGAACAACAGCCTTAGACTAAATAAACTATTAAATTGAGAACTTTGGTGTCCAAACAGGCATATCTTTCTAAATTGCAAATCATTAGCTGTTCACAGACTTTGGCAGTGGCAAGCATATTGCATTGTCTAAGTGCCCTAAATGAGTTTGTTCTGCTCCCAAAAATCAGCTCTCATGCTCTCCCAGCAGGAAATTTATTACAAAAGAAATTATTCTGACGGGAGAGGAAAAGAAAAATGTGCAACTTTCACAGAATACTGAGAGGTAAGCATCTGCCGCGTCATGTTCCAGTTAGAAACTGACCTGCAGTGTGGGTTTGCTTCTGCTCAACTCTCTCCCCATCCAGCCCAGGCAAGATTTACACGGAGAATAACAGAGAACATAGGAATAATACAATTTTGCACTGAAAACCAGTATTTAGATACTGCTGTTGCTACCCTGGGAAAAAAATGACAAATGTGTCAACTCAGCTTTTTTAAATGAGTAAAAGGAGCTGATATTTAATAGAAATGTAAAGCATATTTTTCCAAACTGAAAATTCCTTTGTAATACAATCAATCGAGTTCTAATTTTAAATTACTCGCCTTATAAATTTAAGCTTTGAAAATCTCGAATATACCTACCCAGACTGGTATAAACTCCCCCCTCCCCCCCGCCCCATCTGCCCTTAGCTGAATGTGACAAAGAGAATGTGTGCAGGACTCTTTAAGGGTTCAGATTACTCGACCCTTCTCTAAAGGACCATGATAATGCTGCAATTCAGGGACGCTTCCTGTAACACCAAGATCTCTAGTTGTTTCTCATCATCATCATCATCGTCATCATCATAAACGTCGTTGCAATGTTTACAAACAAAACTAGAGAATCAAATTGTGCGTATGGCTAGTTTAGGAGTATTTATCCAATTGTTAATCCATTTAACAGGACATCTCTAATGACTTATGTTTATAAATTGCATTACATATTATCCAGAAATATGAAACAGGCTTATATCCTCAGACATGATTTCAGCCCACGTTCCAAAAGTGGTCCTTTCTCTTGGAGCTGTTCACACGCAGTGCTGGTGATTGCCAGAAGGTGGCATTGCCAAGGTTCCAACAGCACAGTAGCCAAGAGGGAAATCCAGGTGGTGTCAGATGCCCTCCGTGATATTGTCAGGACACGTAAGAAAGGCAAATTATGTTCTCTCTTTGTTGTTTTATTTCTAAGCATATTTGACAACCCATGTTTTATTAACATGTTTGCGTTCTCTGAGACAATTCTTTCATACATCACCATGCAACTTCAGCACAAGGTATCAATCATGGACTGAGAAGGGTAAGACCTTATATAAAAATATTTATGTCTTAATTGTCTTGAAAGGTTGGCATGGTAATAGAAGAATCCAAAGGTCAAAAAATCTACTTTGCCTTTCTTATTTTTCAAGAAATCAGGAGGCCAACAACACAAAGATTGATGGAAATACATTTTTCTTGTCTCTTCCACACATTATACTAAGTGGTAAAGATGTCAAGCTGACAGGACTTTGGGATTTTTTTATCTAAAGGAGAGTATGCCTTAGTATGCCCACTAACAGTGATGCTAACTTATAGAAGGAATAAAAGGATAAGAGAGGTGATTACAAAGAATAGTAAACATTAGAAAAAAAAAATGTTTAACCTCAGTAGCAATCAAATAAAAATAAAAGCCAATACAGAGGTTTCATGATTCACCAGTCAAATTATCACACACAAAAATGTGTTAATAACAAGTGCTATGTCAGAGGAGATAAATTGGTGCAATCTTTCTGGAGGGGAATGTAGCCAGAGATTCAAGAGCATTAAAAATATTCATAAATTTTGACTCATTGGTAACCCTCTTAGGAATCTAACCCAAGAAAAAAAATCTGGAATTCAAAGATATACAGGCAATTTTGTTCACTCCAACAATACGTATAATAGATAAACACTGGACACATTCTAAATATCACAACAGAATAGTTTACTAAATTATAAAATATTCATATAATTGTATGTATTTAGTCAATAAAATAACATACACACATACTTTCAGAGATAAGTATCTGAAAGGATATAGGCAAGTTGTCTGTAAACAGTAGAATTAATGATATTTCTCATACTATTCTTTTGCTGGCCTATATTTTCAAGTTTTACGTAATAAGCATGTTTGTTTCAGTAATAAGGAAAACCATTAAAAGAGACTTCATTTAAGAAATATATTTACTGAGAGTATATGAACAGGTACTCATGATAAGATATTAAGGTGATAAAAGGAAGATACAAATTTTATATACAGTATGATCTAAACTATATAAAATGATGCACATGAAGAAGGGAGATACACTAAGTTGAAGGTGGTTATCACTTATGACTGGGTTATGGGTAATTTAATCATTTTTCCCATTTCAAATTTTCTATAATGAGCCTGTATTACTTTTAGTATCAAAAAATAATAATTTTTAATGAAAAAAATGAACCATGACTTATGCCATAATAAAAATGAGCTCAAAATGGATCATAGACTAAAATCATAAAATTTCTAGAAAAAAACATACAAGAAAATCTTTGTGGCCTTGGGTTAGGCAAAGATTACTTAGGACACCAAAACACAACCCATAAAAGAAAGTAATTAATAAATTGGACTTTGTCAGAATTTAAAACTTCTGCTCTTTAAAAGATATTAAAGAATATGAAATAATATTGAGTTGGCCATCACATATTGTACACAAATAATGATAATCAACACTGTACCCCAAAACATGTATGATCAATTATGCTTCAATTAGAAAAAAATATGAAAGACAAGCCACAGAGTGGAAGAAAATATTTGCAAAGCACATATCTGATAAAGACTTGTATCCATTATATGAAAAGAATTCTCAAAACCTGATAGTAAGAAAACAACCCAGTTAAAAAGGGGGTAAAAAGTTTGAACAGACATGTCACCAAAGGAGATACATAGGAGGCAAAGAAACACATGAAAAGACACCCCACATCCTTCCTCATCATTTAGTAAACGCACATTAAAACCATAATGAAATACCAGCACATGCCTATTAGAATGGCTTAAATTAAAAAAACAACCCCCCCCCCAAAACCTGACAATACCAAGTGCTGATGAGGATTCAGGTCAACGTGTCTCTCATATGGCTGGTGCAGAAGCCAGCGTGGCAGTCTCCCGTAGTCAAACATACACTCCCCATAGTGTCCAGCAATTTCACTGCTAGGCGTTCACTCAAGAAAAATGAAAACTTACGTTCATACACAATCTGTATGCAAATGTGTATTCCACTTTAGTTTTAATTGCCCCAAACTGGAAATAACTCCAGTTAGCTGGTGAACGGGTAAAGAAACCAGGGCTCTTCAGTACAATGAAACGCTACTCAGAACAAAAAGGAAAGAACATCGATACATTCAACGACCTAGAAGAATCTAGATGCATTATGCTAAGCAAAAAAAGCCAGACCTAAAAGACTAGATGTTGTATGATTCCATCCATACGACTTCTTAGAAAAGTCACAGGGAGGGCAAAGAACGGATCAGTGGTTGCCGAGGGCGGGTTGGGGGAGGGGCTGACCACAAAGGAGCCGGAAGGAACCTGGGGAGATGGGGAACTATTCTACGTATTGACTGAGGTAGCAGCCACACGACTTTGTGCATTTGTCAGAACTCATAGAACTGTACACTAAAGACACTGAATTTAATCTCTGATTTCATAAAGTTTCATCATTGTTGGGAGGATGAAAATACCCCGGGGATGGATGGTGATGATGGCCACACGACTATGTGACTGTATCTAATGCCACTGAACTGTGCACTTCAGAATGGTTCAAATGACAAATTTTGTATGATATGTATTTTTCCACAGTAAAAACAAGTATTATAATTGCTAGTTATTCGTTTAGAAACACAAAAAACCTACCTCACATGTGTGTAGCGGTTGCATCTTAAAGCACATTTACACCTGCTGCACATTTGAGCCTTATACCATCCCTATGAAGTGGGCTTGGCAGCCCCACCTTCTCCTTTGAAATGTCAGAAAACCCGTGCAGGTGGCGAAGTGACCCAGGAGAGCCTCCCCTGATACCTCCCGACTCGGCCTTGCCTCAGTTCCCATGTCACACCCTCGGCGACAGCTCCCCCCCCCCCCCCCCCTGACCCAGCGCTGCAGCCCCCACGCTGCAGCCCCCACGCTCAACCACCCTTCCCGTTTCTCCCAGTTAGACTCCAACTCCATGAAGGCTGGGGCCTCTGTCCTTTGCTCATAACACATTCCAACTGGAATAGAGCAGCACCTGGCAGATATTTAATAGGTACTTACAGAATGCTGGATAAATGCATGGAGAGGTGAATCCATTTCTTATGTATTTCCTACAAATTCGAATGGATGAATGACAAGCTTTACATGGTATCTGGTCCAGAACAGAGGAGCCGAGCACAGTTCTGGGATCCTAACCACACTCTCCATCCCCAGGCCGGGCTGGGACACTTTCTCAAAGTGTAGGCCCAAGGAACACCTGCAGCAGAATTACTCCTCGAGCACACTAAAAACCCAGATTCCAGGGCCGGCCCGTGGCTCACTCAGGAGAGTGTGGTGCTGATAACACCAAGGCCAAGGGTTCGGATCCCTGTATAGAGATGGCCACTTAGCTCACTTGGGAGAGTGTGGTGCTGACAACACAAGTCAAGGGCTAAGATCCCCTTACTGGTCATCTATTTATAAATAAATAAATAAATAAATAAATAAATAAATAAATAAATAAATAAATAAATAAATAAATAAAAAAAAATAAATAAATAAAAACGCAGATTCCCAGACTCCACCCCACCCCCACTGGATCACTGATATGGTGGAAAGAGCACTTGAGTCAGGAGACCGGTTCTGACCCATTTCCTGGTACTAACCCAGTGTCTGGCCTTCACTGTTAACCATGTGTCGTCTGGCTAATTCAGAGTGTGCAAACTGCCCCAGTGACGGAGGGGAAGTGGTGAAAGCTGCGGACTTTGATCAACACTGATCCAGTGCAAAGCTGTGATCATCTCCATCCTAAACAGGACAGGGAGACACAGAGAAGTGACATGTTTAAGGCCACAAGGTAAAGACAGAGCCAGCTGCAGCCGGTCTGGTTTCCTGACAGTGCTGTTATTTCACATCACTCTGTTCACTGCCTTGAACATGATTCAAACTGCTGTTTCTTTAAAATAAAGAAGTCTTATTTTTCCAGTCTGTTAGGCAGGAAAGAATAAAAGCCTTCTGCAATTGGGTCAAATAAAACCAAGTAGAATTCATCAGGAGGACGGATTTTCATGTTTCCCTTTGCTGCACAGCCGAAGGTCTGGGTCCCCCCGGCCTGCCTTCCCTCGTCTGTGATGCCCCCGCACGGCAGAAGGCTGCATTCCCACGCTCCCCCATCACCCCCAGTCCAGGGAGGGACACTGCAAGACCTGGGTGGAGACTGTGGGTGGCTTCAGTTCTCCTGGCTACTGGAGAGCTGGCGCCTGTGCCTCAGGCCACTGCCGGCACTCAAGCGGGAACCCCCAGGGGCCCAGCACACTAGCGCTCCAGAGCCCATAGAGCCCTTCTGCTGCCAGAGACCACCCCGGAGATTTGGATGTTTTCCGAGGGATGCCTTAAAAGTGTTTGTTGAGATTCCAGTAACTCTCTCCCCTCTTGTATCTTCATAGTTAAGGAGGGCGTGTGGACTACGAGCGAGTGCTGTGTGGAAGTGTGGAACTGCGACAATGTGTGTCCAGACAGGCTATGATTTAGGGCGTCCTTGTAACCATCCCTGTCTATGCCCATGTTGCAGCTTCCCAGATAATGGGATTTATTCACAGAGAATTCACTCCACGGTGCGGAGCATCAGTATGTGAATGGGCACCCCAGCCAGGGGACTACCTGCTACAGCTCTCAAGTCTCACAGGACCCCCTGTGCTCCAAATGCAGCTGACTACAGCAGGGCGGAGCTGGGCTCCCCCAGAAGACGGATGGAGAAGGCTTAGACCTCCAGGCTATGGCGTGCCCGAGGAGGCAGATGGCGCTGCAGAAAGGTCTGGATGCAAAGAAACACAGGCACCAGTGGGAGACAAGCGGGTCCCAGAGGACACAACTCACTGTTTGTCTCTTGATGATGGCACCCTTGTTAAGAAAAAGAAAACACCACCACAGTATTTCAGAACGCAAAATACTGTCATCTGCTGATTAACATGAGAAATAAATAACTTGGGTGGAGTTCCTGCTCTGCTCTGCGAGCCAGACTCCGCCTCCATCTGCCTTTTGTCTTAACTCAGAAACACCTGCCAAAGGCAGTGGTGTCCTGGGGCGTCATGGTCCCAGCCTGTTGGCCCAGCCACGACTCTCCTCAGACCCTTCCAACCACCTCCAGCATCAGCCTAGCCCAGACACCACCAGGACTTGAGACAGGTTTTGTCTCCCGGTGCCCTAATGTGTGCCAAGGGTACAAATGTGTCCATTAGGCTGAGCCATTGTGAAATGACCCATGTTTGACTACTTCGGACCTATGAAAAAGAGAAATTAATTTTATGTTTTGAGGTGGGCTGAAGAGTGGCTCTCCAAATATGTCCACATCCTAATCCCCAGACCCTGTGAATATGTATATGGCAAAAGGGACTTTGCAATGTGACTAAATTAAGGATCTTGGCATGGGAAAATTATTCTGGATTATCTCGGCAGGCTCACTGTAATCACAGGGTACTCACAGGAGGGAGACAGGAGTGAGCAGTAGGAAGTTGTAGGAGATGTGAGGTTGGCAGCAGAGGCTGGAGGGGTGCAAGCAAGGGTCTCAAATTGAGTAGTGCAGGCCACCTACAGAAGGAATGCAGCCCCATCAGCACCTGGAGCTTGGATTTCTGACTTCCAGAACTGCAGGAGAATAAGTCTGTGCTGATTTAAGCCACTAAGTGTGTGGTAATTTGTTACAGCAGCCATAGGAAACTAATACACGTGTACTAGATTGATCACAAAACCTAGGCTCAAGTTTCCACCTTCTCTTGGATCCATGCCCTTGCAGGGTGGCTCTGCAGTTCTTCCCTTCAGGAAGCAGCGTGCACGCCTGTGGATGTGGGTGGTGCCTGCGTGTCGGGCTGGATCACAGACCCCTCTGTCCCATCTTGTGCAGGTTGTGAGTCAGGTAGTTAAAAAAATATTCTGGCGGCCGGTAACAGAATAGACATGCTTTATTCAGACCCGAGCTCTGCCAGCCAGCAGTTCAGATCCATTGCTTTTTTTTTAACCCAAAGTACACAATAATGGCACTGAACCAAGGAGCATATGGGCATGCGTGTACAGTCACACCACTCTCATATAACTTGTTTACAGTGGATGTGCTGAGTCATGTCCAGCCGGATATGAGGTGAGGGGTCCTGACTATACTGACCCCATTTTTCTCACACCGCAACTTGCTTTGTCATGAAGGATATGAGGTGAGGGGTCCTGACTATACTGACCCCATTTTTCTCACACCGCAACTTGCTTTGTCATAAAGGATATGAGGTGAGGGGTCCTGACTATACTGACCCCATTTTTCTCACACCGCAACTTGCTTTGTCATAAAGGATATGAGGTGAGGGGTCCTGACTATACTGACCCCATTTTTCTCACACCGCAACTTGCTTTGTCATAAAGGACAGTGAACTAGGTCTGAGCCAAAGCCACTGTATTAGTCTGCTTCTGTTGCTTATTACATAAATACCTGGAACTGGGTGATTTACAAAGAAAACAAAATTTGTTGCTTACAGTTTCAGAGACTGAGAAGTTCAAAGTCCAGGAAACACATCTGGTGAGGGTCTTAGTGGTGGCGACAGTGACTCAGGGGTCTCACATGGCAGAAAATGCCAGAACAGAGAGAGAAGAACTCTTCATGTGCTCTCCTTTTAAAGCCCTCTGAACTACAATGGAGCCAGCCTGATACCCTCCTGGGGGTCCTGAGAAACAGCAGCTGGGGGCCTCAGCCCCACCCCCACCTCACATTTATGGCAGCAATGGAGACAGTGAATGCCCTGGATCCTGAGACAGGGACCAGGCCAGCCCCAGCCCTGCCTGCAACCAGATCCTAGAATGTGCTTATTAACCATGGGGTGGTTTGGGGTGTGTGACTTACCTGCTCACGTCCTTCAAATTTCTGCTTAGATTTTTCTAATTCTTTTTTTTCTTTTTTGTCCTTTTTGAGACCACCAGTCATCCCTATATAGGATCCGAACCCGCCGCGGGAGCGCTGCTGCGCTTTCAGCGCCGCACTCTCCCGAGTGCGCCACGGGTTCGGCCCTTTCTAATTCATTTTTAAGAGTTCTTTTTGTGATAAGGATGTTAATCTTTGTGTGCTTAAAAAAAAAAAAAGTAGAGGGTAGAATAATGGTTACCAGAGACTGGGAGGGGTGGGGGCGGGGAAAGATTCAGGGTGAGCCAACTGGGACAAAACTATGCTATCTACCCTAAGTGAATCATTGTGCAGGATGTGCATGTATTGAAACAACACACTGTACCCCACAACAATAAATATAAATAAAACTGAATTTTAAAAAATGAAAAAAAAAATTAAAAATAATATTGGGTCAAAGAGGTGAGAAATGATTATCCTGTCCACGGTACCTGTCACACTGCATTGGGATGCCTTTTCCTCCACCCATTTTTCTTACTGATTTCTTCCAAAACTCAGCCGTCTCCTGTAAGAAGCCTTCCCGATAGCCACCATTAGCACTGCTTTTCTGCACTTGTGCTCTGCACAAACCCTCACTCCTCTGACCCACCGTTTCTCCATCTGTCTTCTGTCTGTCTGTCTCCCCTGGCAGCTTGAAACTTATGGACAGCAGGTACAAGTTTTTATTTGACTTTCTCTTTTCATACCTGGCCAGGTGCTGGGCACATAAGCATGTGCACAATTGATGTGTAAGTGCACAATTCTTTTTCTTTTTGGATGAAAAAAACTTGGATTTCAATTTTTTTATTATTATTAATTTTCCTTAGAGAAAAACCTTAATGCCTTATTTTGGGGTTACTTTGCTTCAGAAGGAGATTTCACAGACCTTTAGTTTAAAAAGTAAGGTAGAACAGATACAACCTTCCTGTGAAGCTCGACTCAAACTAAAAAATGTTCTTGGGCAGTTTTAATTCAATAAGGCACATCAAAAATTAGCTCTAAAAATTAGTATTCAGCTGATAAATCAACCGTGTGATGAGTGGTCTCCATCCTATTTCCAAATTTAACTCAAAAAACAACTTCTAATAGAATATTGCTCTTTGATTTTTCAAATGTTAAAAATTCCAGACTAACACAGCTGTCTGTTTAATATTTATAATGATAAATGTTTACAAATAAAACTGCTCAACGAAAAATAAGATATTGTGAGGGAAGGAATTCACAGAATTTAGAAAATTCTACTATTATACAGATAAAGAATAAAAGTTTGATTTCTTTTAGTACAATGTAATCTTTCAGACATACAGTAAGTTTGAGAGACTCATAAAACAAACCTAGTATAAAACATACTGAATTTCCTTGTAAGCCACCATCCAGTCCCCTGATGTAACTACTGCCAAGAATAACTGCCATGCGTGTACACATCTTTATACACTGGCTTTATAAGAAAATTTTACTGTCTCTGTATATTTTTAATTTTTATTTTTTTGTTCAACACTTTTTCTGAGACCTTTCCACTTTGGTATGCATAGCTCTTATCACAATCTATTTACTCATTCTTTTTTAAATTAGCATTTAGATGTTGTGCTTGTTTTATGTTTTTGTTTGTTTGGGGGTTTTGTTTATTTTTGCTCCTGTAACAACACTGCAAAAGCATTCTGGTTCACATCTTATTGCACGTGTGAGGATTTCTTTAGGGTATGTAACTAGCAGGGAAATTGCAGAAGGGAATGTCCCTGTTCAACTTCACTAGATATTACCAAATTACCGCCTCAAATGGTTGCTCCGGCTTATGCTTCTACCAGCACCCACACCCTCACCAGCGCTTGGTACTATCCAACTCACACGGTTCTACCCATCTGACAGGTGTGGACCAGCACTTCTTTGTTTTAATTTGCATAGCTCTTCCACAGAGCAAGGTTTAGCAGCTTCTCATATTGTCATCAGCCATTTGAATTTCCTCACCTGTAATTTGTGTGTTTATATCCTTTGCCCATTTTTCTATTGGGCTATTTGGGTTTTTAAGAATTCATTAGTAAGAAATATGTACATATTCTGTACATGACTCTGTTAGTCATATGTGTTGCAAATATCTTTTCCTACTTTATGGCTTCTCTTTTTACATTTTACGTGGAATCTTTAGATACAGAGCAGTTTCAAATTTTAATGAGCTCAAATTTATCAATCTCTGCCTTTATGTTCTATTTTTTATCTTGTTTTTAAAACATCCTTCTTACCCACTGAATTGATATGATTCTATTATCAGGCAAATGTTTATGAAAACACTGATTTTTTTCTCCTAAGTTCTCATGTAGGTCAATAAGAGATTTATTAGTGGCTTTCCCAATATAGTAACTTTGGTGATCTCAGTAATCATTGCTATAATTGTCTAAAATGTTAACACTAACTCACTCCTGTGGCAAAACATTTTCGTAAGTGGTTTTTAGCCCAAACAAGATACCCGATATATAAATGATATTCTCTTAATAGGATGGCCAGATCTTCGAACTATTCCTTCATCTCTTTAGCCAAGTTAAAAACTTTTTTCTGGTCAGACATAGCTCAAACTGCTGTTACCACTCCCAGCACTTTGTAGAGCATGTTATAAATGGCAGGTAGCAAGTGGAAAACAAACAGTGGGTGAAGGCTTTTTGGACAGGGTTGTTTAGACTTTATACAGCAGGCAAATATTTATCTACTGCTCAGAAACAGCAACCCACCTTCCTTTCAGTTCTGCTGGTGAAAATTTCATCCTTTGGGTTGTATGATACATTAACCTGACTTTGAAGTTGTCGGAAGTTTTTTCTGGACCCTATATTGCATTCTTGGTTCTTTGTTCCCTTCTTCTGAGCCCAGGATTCCTCTGGGACAAGGACGTGGTCACTTGCTTGATAGAAGGGGACCCCATCCCCAGCTGCAGTGTGCCGTGTCCTGAGGAGGGCCCCTAGCTCAGGTTACATGCCCATCTGGTGATAGGGTTCTACCGTGGGCTCAGTTGCCTGATTAAGCCATTCTCTAGCCAGCCACTAAGGCCAGGGAGCAGCATCCTAGCAGTTCCCTTTGGCCACGTGTTGGGTGGGGACTGGGGGAGAAAGAAATTCCCCCAAAGAAGGGGGAGATTTTCCCTTACTAGATAGAACAATGTGTGTTCACCACACAGGCTATTAGTCCTGACTGAGATCATTCTGGGTTGTGTGACCTTAGCCAAATCCTTGATTTTCACATGACCCCAGTATCCTGACACTCTATAAGGTGTGTTGCAGTTCTAAAATCCTACTATTCCAGAAAGAATGGGGGAAAAGTTTTTCTTCCTTTCTTAAAATGTTTGCCAGGACATTAATCCTTCCCAAGTTTTAGAAGCTACCAGCACTCAACGATGTATTTATTGTGTATCCGGAATATCACGATGTACCTTAGGGAATGTTAGTCTCTCCCTTCATGTATAAATGAGAAAATTAGGGTCTAGACATCTGAAGTGACCACTGAGAGGTGTGCCATGAAAGGCGCCCAGGAACCACTCAGAGCTGTTACAGAGGTGTGGTTTGGTCAGATGTCATTAGCCAAAAGTATAAATCAGTTTAATTTTTAAATTTCAATAATCGATGGCCAGATTTCTTTATCCAATCAACAGTCAATACTTGAAAAATTAAATGTGTGGTTACTGGAATGACAGTGCTAGATTTGGATGTGCTGTATTTATTTTTGGAGTCTCTGTCTTCAATATGAACATGTTTTAATAACTTGATCTTGCAGATGCACTCAAGAAATGGGCTGCTCTAGTACTGGCTACACGGGGCTGTCAGTTGATCTAGACTGAGACTCCTGTGGGCAGGAGCAGCGTCATATTCATCTTTGTGCCTGCACTGCCAGCCCAGACCTGGCACATCTGCTGGGTGAGTATCTAATGTTAATGGGAGGTGGATACACTAGCCTCTGGTCCTTAGCCCCTCTGGAAGGTAAGCACAAGGGCAGAGAGGGCACACACAAATGAATAACTGTAAGCTGGCACAATGGGAGAGTGAATGTAAGAATAAAGAGCGTTTGGACCACCCAAGTAATTTGGACCCAGAAAAATAAAAACAACGTTGGCAAGAAAGATACGGGGACTTGAACTAATTTTGGAAGTAAAGGTGTAACACTGACAAATGGTAAAAAGCAAGTTATATTCAAAAGCAGATAGAAGATTTGATTTAGAAAGGTATTTAACATTCCCATGTTCAGAAGCAATATTTTATTATTTTATTGTTTCCCAATGTTATTATTGATACTGCGCAGTAATTTTATACAGTTCTCCACGATAGGAAAAATAATTATGCTGATGTTATTTGATGGGTGGGCTGCACATGGCACGAGGAAGTTATGCGGGCTTTGTCTCATTCATTGTTCTGAGTCCCACCGTGGGACTTTTTCTGTCCCTGCCTGCCATTTGTACAACAGCAAAGGGAGAATGGGAGATGTTGGGGGACCGGCCAGTGCTGTCAAGACCGCCATGAGCACCATCTCTAGATGAACACTTCAAACAAGCTCCTGAAACATGACTGAAAAACATCTTACCAGAATAACACCAAATAATGTTGCACGTCACACAGTAAGTCATCGTTAGCAAAAGGAAGAAATTCTTGTTTCCAAAACCAGCATGGTGGAATGAGAGTTTCATTAGCATATCTTAATTCATCTCCCATTACTTAAGTGGTACTCCCTTTAATGAGCAGCTCTGAGAATCAGAATTACCATGTCTCTGTAATCAATTTATCAGTTATTATCTTATGCTTATGCTTGGATGCAATTGAAATTCCAGGGAACAATGAAACTCCAGACCTTGGATTTGCATAATATTCCACAGTAGATTCTAAATTCAGTAGATTGTTCAGAAGTGTATTTGACATCTCTGTGCAGATTCCAGTTCCCATTACTAAATGCATTATTTAATTGACATCTTTAGATCAAAAATTGCTCAATTCATGTGGAATATTTTACTCATCAATATGCATTAGGATAACATTGTTTTTAAAATGACTTTATAAAGAAGATTTCTTGTTAATGAGAGAGAAAATAGGCTAGGAAAAAAAGCACCATAAAAAGAGAATTAGTTAAGATTGAAAGTTAAAAGAGAGAAATAAAAAATAGGATGAAAGGGTGAATATGAAGTCCTTTCTTTGTAAGTAACAGTAATATGAGGGCACCTGAAAAAGCTCATGGAAAGATTCGTGTTATCCTTTAATTGTATTTTTCCACGAACTTTGTGAAGTACCATCACATAAGCCTCAGAAGGCTCACATTGCAAAAGCCCCAGTGCTCAATGTGAAAACTGCTTGTGAGAGTTTAGAGAAAGAGGTTGGGGAGGAGAGAGGGGGAGGGGGAAGGGGAGAGGAAGGGCGAGGAGGAGGGGGAGAGAGAGTGAGAGAGACAGAAGAGACAGGCTGGGTGGATGTACAGGTACACTCAGGCAGAGGAAGGGCGAGGAGGAGGGGGAGAGAGAGTGAGAGAGACAGAAGAGACAGGCTGGGTGGATGTACAGGTACACTCGGAGAGAAGAAAGCTTCATCTTCTGGTCCTGAGGTTCTAGGAGAGGCACAGGGACTGATATAATGCTACCAGGGACTGATGTAATGCCACATGCCAGGGGACTGGATTATAGACAGCTCAGGGATCTGGACAAGCTATTGACCTCTCGGTGCCCTAGCTTTCTCACCGGTGAGGTGAGCCTATTCCCTCCCTGCCCCATAACATTGCACGTGAATGAATGAGGACTTGTCAGCAGAATGAGGTTTCTGAGCTCATTCACTTGGGAAAACAGCACAGTGTGTGCACGAGCTATGACTTCACCAGCACTTCTGCCTGTGGCCCGTGCAGCCTGGATGCTCAGGCGCCCTCTAACCTGTACCATCTGCTCTTGGCTTTCTTCCCTGGCTCTCTGAGGAACTTACCTGCAAGACCTAAATTCAGCTCGACACGGAAGTACGGTCTTGGAGATCCAGCCGACTGTTTCTTTCTAACCTTCTAGACATCCTGGAGCCTAGAAGACTCTTCAGAATTAGAAACTAAATATATCCCAAATGGGGAAAACCCAGCCTTACTCTCTTCCTTACCTTTTCCCTCAACTCCACATTTGTCATTAACACAAATACCCATTCTGAGGTTTCATCAGAGCAGAAAGGTTTTCTAAATACCTCGTCCGCCTAGACTCCTGAAACTTGACATGATAAAATTAGGGAAATAGAAAGCTTCTGAATAACAAAATTTGAATTCATAACAGAAGTACCCAATGGGAAAATGAGAGAAAATTAATTCAAATAGCCCAAAGATTCCCAACCCAAAACACTCAGGGAAGCAGGTTTTATATGTTAGTGAGCCTCCAAGGCAGTTGGGGATCCAATCTCCAGAAATTAAAGTTTTAGTATGACTAGCATGGAACCTAGGAATCAGCATTCTAACACAGACTCAAAAGCGATATTGATGCACATTTCTAAAATGGACCACACTTTGTGAAATGCTGACCTAAGGAATAAGTGACAAAGAGCAGTAATATTCAAAGTGGAGTGCAAAGATAATGCAATGTTTCACACGTACGACAGACTGTGTGAACATATACATATGTTCAGAAGCATGATAACAGAATGAACACTGCGAATGCTTCTTGCAGTTTAAGAACTAGAGCGTGACCAGAACTGTTATGTTTACCCATGGGCTTTTTCTCCAGCTCACTGCTGGCCTCCTTTGCAGAGGCGGTCACCCTCCTTAATTTTTACTGTGCTCTTCCTTTCAAAAATATTAGTTTAAAAAATAGCATGTAAATGCATATCTAAATAATACTCATATGTTGTTTACTTTTACTTGGTTTTGAGCATAAAAATGGAATACCCTATGCAAGGTACTGAGACTTTTTTTTTCAAAGACTTAATTTTTTTTAGAGCAGTTTTAGGTTCACAGCAAAATTGAGAGGAAGATATAGAATTTCCCATATACTCCCTCCCCCACATGTGCACAGCCTCCCTCGCTATCAACATCCCTCATTGGGGTCATACATTTGTTACAATTGATGAACCTCCATTAATACATCATTATCACCCAGGCCACAGCAAGCAAAATAAAGAATTTCTGATCTTGAAGACAGTCTCTTTGAAATAATTCAAGTACACACATACAAAAAAAAAAAAAAAAGGAAAAAATAATTCTAAAAATTGAAGAAAATCCGAGAGATAGCAGGCAACCTTAAGCACACAAACATCTGAAGCATGGGTCTTCTTGAAGGGGAGGAGAAAGGAAAAGGCATTGAGAATATATTCAATGAAATAACAGTGGAAATCTTCCCAGGTATAGAGAGATACATGGACCTTCAGACTCAGGAGTCTCAAAGATCCCCAAACAGATTCAATCCAAAAAGGTCCTCTCTGAGATACATTATAGTCAAAGTGGTAAAACTCAAAGACAAAGAAAAAATCCTAAAAACAGCAAAAAGAAAGCCTCAAGTCATCTATAAGGGAGTCCCCATCACACTAACAGCAGACTTCTCAACAGACACTGTACAGGCCAGAAGAGAATGGGATGATATATTCAAAATACTAAAAGAAAAAACTGGCCAGCCAAGAATACTATACCCAGTAAGGCTATCCTTCAGAAATGAAGGAGATATAGTGTATTTCCCAGACAAACAAAAACTATGGGAGTTCACCACCACACAACCAGCCCTATAAGAAATCCTCAAGGGAGTCCTACATCTGGAATCCATAATAATAATAATAATAATAATAATAATAATAATAATAATAATAATAATAATAATAATAATAATAATAATAATAATAATAATAATAATAATAATAATAATAATAATAATAATAATAATAATAATAATAATAATAATAATAATAATAATAATAATAATAATAATAATAATAATAATAATAATAATAATAATAATAATAATAATAATAATAATAATAATAATAATAATAATAATAATAATAATAATAATAATAATAATAATAATAATAATAATAATAATAATAATAATAATAATAATAATAATAATAATAATAATAATAATAATAATAATAATAATAATAATAATAATAATAATAATAATAATAATAATAATAATAATAATAATAATAATAATAATAATAATAATAATCGCTACCATGAATACACAAGAAAGAACAAAACTCACTAATAGTACAAAAATGCAAATGAGAAAGAGAAAGAAACTGTATCTTGCCACTTTCAAAAACCAACAAACACTGAAGTCAAACAATGAAAGGGAAAGAAACAAAAGATATTTAAAACATCCAAATGAAAATTGATAAAAAGCCAGAAGACAATACCTTTCAGCAACAATTCTAAATGTAAATGGATTAAATTCCCCAGTCAAAAGACACAGACTGTCTGATTGAATTGAAAATCTAGACCCTACTATATGCTGTCTACAAGACACTCACCTCATATGTAAAGACATACACAGACTAAGAGTGAAGGGATGGAAAAAGATATACCACACAAATGGAAATCAAAAACAAGCAGAAGTAGCTATTCTTATATCAGATAAAATAGACTTTAAACCAAAAACTATAAAAAGAGACAAAGGTGGCCAATATAAGATGATAAAGGGATCTATCCATCAAGAAGACATAACAATCTTAAATATATATGCACCCAACATTGGAGCATCCAGATATATAAAGCAAACACTATTAGACCTAAGGAAAGAGATAGACCCAAATATGATAATAGTTGGGAATCTGAATACTTTTCTCTCAACCTTGGACAGATCATCTAGGCAACTAATCAAGAGAGAAACACAGGATTTAAACCACACTTTACACCAACTGGACTTGGCATATATCCACAGAACATTTTATCCAACAACCATAGAATATACATTCTTCTCATCAGCACATGGAACATTCTCCAGGATAGACCACATGTTAGGTCACAAATCAAGTCTCAACAAATTTTTAAAAATTGAAATCATTTCAAGTATTATTTCAGACCACAACAGATTCAAACTAGAAATCATTAACAAGCAAACTCTGGAAACTATACAAACATATGGAAATTAAACAACATGCTCTTGAACAACATATGGCCCAAGAAGAAATTAAACAGGAAATAAAAAAATTCCTCAAAACTAATGAAAATAAAGACATGTCATATCAAAGTATGTGGGATACTGCAAAAGCAGTACTATGAGGGAAGTTTATTACAATAAACACATATCAAAAGGATAGAAAGATTTCAAATAAACAAACTGATGCGACACCTCAAAGAACTAGAAAAACAAGAACAATCCAATTCCAAAATTAGCAGATGGAAAGAAATAATTAAGATCAGAGCAGAACTAACTGAAATAGAAACCCAAAAAGCAATACAAAAGAGCAATGAAAGAAAAAGTTGGGTTTACAAGAAGATAAAAAAAAAATAGACAAATCATTGGCTAGGCTAACGAAAAAAGAAGAGAGAAGTCCCAAATAACAAAAATTAGATTAAAAAGAAGACATTACAACTGATACCACAGAAATATGAAGAATCATTACAGACTATTAAAAACAACTATATGCCAAAAAATTTGAAAACCTGGAGGAAACGGATAAATCTCTCAACACATACAAACTACCAAGACTGAACCAAGAAGAAACAGAAAACCTGAATAGACCAATAACAAGCAATTATATTGAAGCAGTAATCAGCAATCTCCCCACAGAGAAAAGCCCAAGACCAGATGGCTTCACTGCTGAATTCTACCAAACCTTTAAAGAGGAATTAATACCAATTCTCTTCAAACAATTCCAAAAAATAGAAACAGAAGCCATTCTCTCAAACTCATTCTATGAGGCTGGCATCACCCTGATACCCAAACCAGACAAAGACACAACAAAAAGAAAACTACAGGCTGATACCTTTGATGAACATAGACACAAAAATCCTCAATAAAATATTAGCAAATAGAATACAGCAACACATCAAAATAATTATATACCACAATCAAGTAGGATTCATACCAGAGATACAAGGACGGTTCAACATACACAAGTCAATAAATGTGATATACCACACTAGAAAATCAAGGACAAAAACCACATAATTATCTCAAAAGACACAGAAAAAGCATTTGACAAAATGTAGCATCCCTTTATGATAAAGACTCTCAGCAAATTAGGTATAGAAGCAAAGTATATCAACACAATATAAAGCCATATATGACAAACCCACCACCAATATCATGACCAACATCAAGAACAGGAAAAAGACAAGGAAGCATACTCTCACCACTCCTATTTAACATGGTATTGGAAGTACTAGTGAGAGCAATCATGCAAGAGCATCCAGATTGGAAAAGATGAGGTCAAATTTTCCCTGTTTGCAGATGACATGATCCTACATATAAAAAAGCCTAAAAACTCTACCAAAAAACTCTTACAGCTGATTAACAATTTCAGTAAAGTTGCAGGATACAAAATCAACACACAAAAATCAGTAGTGTTTTTATACTCCAACAATGAACTAGCAGAAAAAGAAATCAAGAAAGCTAGCCCATTTACAATAGTCACCAAAATGACTGGATGACTGGATAAGGGAAATGTGTTATATATACACCATGCCATACTCTGCCATAAAAAAGAATAAAATACTGCCATTCTCAGCAACATGAATGAAAATCATGTTAAATGAAATAAGCCAGCTACAGAAAGAGAAATGCCACATGCTCTAGCTCATAAGTGGGGGAGGGGGGAGAGAGAAAGAAAGAAAGATCATAATAAACATTAAGCTTTCAAAAGGAGAGAACAGAACCGAGGTTACCAGAGGTGGGAAAGGGGGAGTTGGAGGGGGGTAAGGGAAGAATTGGTGAAGAGCCACAGAAAATGATTCCATTTTGTAAAGTTGAATATACTAATTACCCTGATTTGAGCATCACATATTGCACACAGGTAATGACATTCAATGCTGTACCCCACAGGTATGTACAATCGTTTTAATAATAATAATAAAAAAAAGTCTGGTGCAGACTGGGGAAGAGAACAGATAAACGAGGATTTCCATTCCACATGGTCATTCAGGTACCCAGCATCATTCCATCCACGGGCTCTGCCATTTCCCAGACTTTGGAGCCCTTCACTGGAATTTTCTATTATATTATGTAACATAATCATCTGGGAGATTATTTGAAGGGCTCCACCCCAGACCTTCTAAATCTGCTTTTGCATTTATTATAAAATCCCCATGTGACTTATGGCAATGACTTTTGACACTAGCTAGCTGGAGCTGGGCCAGACTTCATAGGGTAAGGGCTCAGTCCTCCACAAGATTGTCTTGCTCAGACACTGGCCACAAGCACAGGGGTCACCACCTACACTTCTGAACAATGGACTACACATTCAGGATTCCCACTAACCCATCAAGTTTGATAATTTCCCAGAACGACTCATAGAACTCAAGAAAGCACTCTACTTACGATTAGTTTTATTACAGAAAAAAAAAAAAAAAAAAAAAAGACACAACTCGGGCATCCATACTGCTCTCTACTTC
>NW_007726403.1:168888-173954 GCF_000696425.1 Galeopterus variegatus | reverse complement strand
TTAGATTTATTTTTTAAAAAAAAAAAAAAAAAAAAAAAAAAAAAGACACAACTCGGGCATCCATACTGCTCTCTACTTCTATGAGTTCAACTTTATTAGATTCCACAAATAAATAAGATCACACAGTATGTCTTTCTGTGCCTCGTTTATATCACTTAACATAATGACCTCCAGGTTCACCCATGTTGTCACAAATGACAGGATTTCCTTCTTTTTTAAGGCCAAATAGTATTTTATTGTGTGTACACATATACCACATTTTCTTTATCCATTCATCTGTTGATAAGCCATTAGGTTGATTCCATATATTGGCTATTGGGAATAATGCTACAATAAACATGCGAATGCACACATCTTTAGAACATATTGTTTTGATTTCCTTTTAATATATACCCAGTAGTAGGGATTGCTGGCAGTTATTTTTAATTTTTGAGAACCCTTCATACTGTTCTCCATAATGGCTGTACTATTCACATTTCCACCAACAGTATGCAAAAGTTCCCCTTCCCCCACATCCTCACCAACATTTGTTATCTTTTGTCTTTTTTATAACAGCCATTCTAACTGAATAAACAGAAGAAAATGTTTCTTTTGGTTAGTATTTGCATGGTATACCTTTCTTTCCTTTCACTTAACCTATCTACATCTTTATATTTAAAGTGTGTTTCTTATAGAGAGCCTAGAGCTCATTCTTATCTTACTTGTTAATGCAATCTGATGATTTTCATCTTAAAACTGTTGTGTATGAATCAGTTATATTCAATAGACAGTGACTTGTATTTGGATTGCAATCTACCATCTTGCGAGCTGCTTTTTAGTTGTCCCATTTGTTCTGTGTTTCTCTTTTCACTTATTACGCATTCTCTTGCTTTAACATTTTTTTTATAACTTCCTTCTTTTCTGTACTTATATATATTTCTTTAAAAATATTTTTTTAGTCGTCACACTTGGGTTTACAGTTTACATTTTTAATTAATCTGCATCTATTTTCAAATACTATACCTCTTCACATGTAGTGTAAGAACCTGACAGTGATATACTACCAAATCTTTCCTTTCAGCCTTTGTGTTACTGTTGTCAAATTTTACTTTTTCATATGCTATAAGCATACAATTTTTTCTATTTTTTCCCCAGTTTATCTTTTAGAGCAATTAAAAATATGATAAAAATTTTACCTCCGTATATTCAATTTCAACCACATTAGTCATTTCTTCATGTAGAACCAGGTTTCTGATTGTTATCATAGTCCTTGTGTGTGAAGAACTTCTCTGAACATTTCTTGTAGAGTATGTCTGCTAGCAATGAACTCCCTCAAGTTTTGTCTCCTTTATTTTTTGTTGGGTACCTATTTCTGAATTGACAGTTTTTCTTCAGCACACTGAAGATGTTATTCCATTGTCTTACTTCAATTGGCTTCTGATGAGAACTCTGCTATAATTCCTACTATTCTTGATACTCCGTAGATATGCTTCTTTTGCAGCAGTTTAAATACAATATGTTCAGGTGCAAGGATTTTCCTTCTTGTTTGCTTGTGTTTTGGTATTTATCCTGCTTGTTCTCTGAGCTCATTGGATCTATGTTTTGGTGTCTGTCATGAATTTTTAAAAAATTAGTACTTTGTACCTTTCTTCTGCTCCTTTCTCTCTCACTTCCCCTAATTATACATATGTTAGACCATTATCAACTGTCCCACAGTGTGTGGATGTTCTGTTCTGTTTCTTGCTCTCTTCTTTCTCTGTTTCAGTTTGGACAGTCTGTATTTATCTGTCTTCAAATTAGCTTATTCTTTCTGTGTCAAGTGTATTGATGAGCCTCGAAGGTGCTCTTCACCTCTATCACTGTGCTTCTGATTTCTAGCATTTCCAGATTTTCCATCTTTCCACTGAAATTATCCATGGGAGCACGATTATTGTCTACCTTTTATATGAGAGTCTTTAACATACTAATCACAGCTATTCTAAATTTTCTATCTCACAGTTCCAACATCACAGTGTAATATATGAGTCTGGTTCTAATGATTGCTTTGTCTCTTGAGAGTGTGTAGTTTCTTACCTTTTTGTGTGCTGAGTAATTTTTGGTTGAAAGCTAGCTATATTAATGATGGCATATACTGTGGTAAATATCTTAATGATGGGAGATGAGCGCATCTTACTGTCTACTAGGTTGTTAGTGTGGGAGTTTGTGCTATTTTAGTCAGCGGTTGGGCTTGGGAAGATATTTGTTGTTGCCATAGCTCCCCTCTGTGCACAAAAGCCTCTGTTCCTCTAGTGATACCCTGTCCTTAGAATGTGTGCTGCTGTGCCAGATGATTTTCTCAGATCTGCTCTTCCCCTGGGCTTTGGGTCTTCTCTTGGCACTGCACCCCTGAGAAAATGTCTCTTACAGCTCTCCCAAATGTGCTGGACTGTTATTTTTACTTGACACTTGTTTGCCTCCTGACAGGACATGGGAAATCTTCCCTGATGGTCTGTGTAAGCCTCCTTTTTGGGCAGTCATAGTGTCCCAGGTCACAAGGGTGTGGATTTCCAAATACTTTTACTTCCAGCTGAAGTGCTGGACTTACCATGTATTCCTTCCTGCTCATCTTCCTGGGGTAGAGCTTTTTATTTTTGTCTCCTTCCCACAGTGGAAATGAGTTTCCTCATTGCCCTAAGGCCATGGTCTTTGAGGTTTTTCTGAAGATTCAGGTTTTTTTCACAGGGAAGGTAAGAGAGGCACGTGTAGATGGAGTTTATCAAGTGGTTGTTCTTCCCTCCTCAGCCAACACAATGAGGGACTTTCTCAGGATTCTCCCCATCCTTCCCATGAGTGCCTGGTGGTTGTTGGAGAAGCCTGCAAGAGGAGACAAATCTATCTGCAGCCCCAAGGGGCTTCACACACTCCCACTAGCCCAAACGTGACATTTAGAGATGTGTTATGAAATTTTAACTGAATCTTATTTTTAGTTTATATGATATTATCTGTGTCTGACCCAGGCAAGCAAATGCTCAGGGCCTGCTTTTCTTTGCAGGTATCTGTCTCACCCTAATTTCCAGTTAGTTGGCTGCTCTGCAACCTGGATTCTCTGATAGGATCAAGAAAACTGCAGTTTTTCCTGGTTGTAAGGCTGGGAGTTGACAGAGTTTGGATGTATTGTCCCCACCAAAACTCAATGTGGAAATCTGATCCCGAGTGGGGCAGAGTTAGATACTGATTGAGTCATGGGGGCAGATCCCTCATGAATAGATTAATGCTCTCCCTGGGGGAGGGGAGTAATGAGTGAGTTCTCGCTCTATTAGTTCCCACGAGAGCTGCTTGTTTAAAAGATCTGGCACCTTCCCTCTCTTTCTTACTTCCTCTCACTGTATGATCTGCTTGTACCCGCTGGCTGCCTGCCGCTTTCCACCATGAGTAGAAGCAGCCTGAGGCCCATGCCAGATGCAGCTGTCCCAGAATCATGAGCCAAATAAACCTCTGTTCTTTATAAATTACCCAGTTTTAGGTATTCTGTTATAGTAACACAAAACGGACTAATACAGGAGTGATGCTCTTCTTGGCTTTCTGTAATCTCTGAAATTGAAGTGTAAATTTCTAATCTGCTTTCATTCCTATCCACTGAACATTTTATTTCAAATACATTTTTCATTTAAAAAATTCTACATCATATATTCTATTTTTTTCCTCATTATGGTTCTGTTTTTCCTTAAATTCTTGAGCATATTTATAACGACTGTTTGAAATTCCTTGCCTGTCAATTCCATCATCTCTGTCATGTTTTCTATTTTTTCTCCAGGTCATATATTCCTGATTCTTCTCTTGTGATTTTTTTTTTTTTTTTTTTTTTACAGCTGGCCAGTATGGGGATCCAAACCCCTGACCTTGGTGTTATAACACCATGCTATAATCAATTGAGTTAACCAATCAGACCTCACAAGTGATTTCTGAATGGATGCTAGACTTTGTGAATTTTACTTTATTGTACAAATTTTACTTTATTGAGTGCTGAATTTGGTTGTCTGTCTTCCATTAAAGAATGCTGGACTTGTTCTGGCAGGCCATTAAATTACTTGCTGATCAGCATACTCCTTCCTAGGGTTGTTTTAAAGCTTTGCTAGGAGTAACCTTTACTCTAGGGCTAGTTTATTCCTGCTGCTAATGCATGGCTCTTCTTGGATCTCTAGCGAATGTCTGGGGTTTTCAACCAGGACTTTTACTATAAGAGGTCGCCATTCAAACATGTCCAGGTCTTTGGGAATTCTTCTTGGGGAACTATTCTGCTTACAGCTTCCTGGGTGTGCAGTTGTACTTTTTCCATCCTTATGGCATGTCACAGCAACATATTCGAGGTGACTATATACAGGTTTCTGGAGCTCTTTCTTTACCTGGCTCTGTCATCTGCAGGACTGCACCCACGAATGCCCCATGTTAGCACCTCCAAACTCTGGTCTCTGTCACCTTTGTCATTAAGATCACTGTGTTTCATCGGAGCTCTCCCCTCCTGCCTCCTGCCCACAAAGCTGGGTGATCCTAAAGCCCACTTCCTTCGCTGCCGTTCTCTCAGGGATTGCAGTCCTGTACTGCCTGTCATACAGTCTGAAAACAGTTCTACCTCAAATTTTTCCAGTTTTCAAGTTGTTTATGAGGTGAGGGGTAGTCTGCTCCAGTTACTTATCATGGCCCGAGGTGGAAGTTTCTCTGTTTGCTTTCAATGTCTTCTCTTTTTTGGATATTTAAACATTTCACATGTGTAGATGTGGATTTGTTTATTTTTCTTGCTGGATGTTTGTCATGCTTCCAGTATCACTGGATTTACATCTTTCACTGGTTCCTAAAAACCTTCAGCCTGACACTTAAGAACACGTGGAATAAAAGGAAAAAAAAAAAGAAAGAAAATCCTCAGAAATTATCTTTTCTTTTTTTTTTTTTTCTCATTTATCTTATTTTTTTATTTTATTTTTTTTTTATTTATTTTTTTTATATAATTTTATATTTTAATAGTATTGTATTATTAACAACAAATATTGTCATTTCTTTTTTTTTTTTTTTTAATTTTTTATTTTGTCAATATACAATGTATATGATTATTA
>NW_007726403.1:150291-168773 GCF_000696425.1 Galeopterus variegatus | reverse complement strand
TCTGTTTGCTTTCAATGTCTTCTCTTTTTTGGATATTTAAACATTTCACATGTGTAGATGTGGATTTGTTTATTTTTCTTGCTGGATGTTTGTCATGCTTCCAGTATCACTGGATTTACATCTTTCACTGGTTCCTAAAAACCTTCAGCCTGACACTTAAGAACACGTGGAATAAAAGGAAAAAAAAAAAAGAAAGAAAATCCTCAGAAATTATCTTTTCAAATATTGCCTCTCCTCCATTCTTTTTATTCCCTCCTTCTGGAACTCCAATTTAACATAGTGTCTTAGTCTGCTTGTGCTGCTATAATAAAGTATGATAGTCTGGGTGGCTTATAAACAATAGGAATTTCTCGCAGTTTTGGAGGCTGGAAATCCAAGATCAAGGTGCCAACAGATTTGGTATCTGGTGAGGGCCAATCTTCTCACAGATACCATCTTCTTTCTGTAACTTCACGTGGCAGGAGGGGCAAGGCAGCTCTCCAGGGTCTTTTATAAGAGCATTAATCTCATTCATCTAATTACCTCCCACAGGACCCACCTTCAAATACCATCACACTGGGGATTAGGTTTCAGCACATGAATGGGGTGGGGGAGGGGGCACAAGTATTTAGCCAACAGCACACGTGTTTGATGTTCTCATTCTATCCCCCCAATTGCTAAACCTCTCATTCATTCTCCAGCTCTTTCCCCCTGTTATATTGCGGGAAATCTATCTATTTTTTATTCCCGAATTCTCTCAACTGCGTCTTATATTTTCCTTTGGGTGTTTATTTCAACAGTTACATGGTTAGGTAATGTTCTATTGGGTTCTTTTTTTTTTTTTTCCTTTTTGTCTTTTTTCGTGGCCGGCAACGGATCGCAACCCTCAGTGTCACGCCTGTACCGGACCGGGACCGGCAACGGGATCGCAACCCTCGGCGTTGCCCCCGCACCTCGCTCAGCCANCTTTTTTCGTGGCCGGCAACGGATCGCAACCCTCAGTGTCACGCCTGTACCGGACCGGGACCGGCAACGGGATCGCAACCCTCGGCGTTGCCCCCGCACCTCGCTCAGCCAGTGAGCGGCCGGTCTGTATGTGGGATCCGAACCCTCAGCGGGAGCGCCACTGCGCTTCCCAAGCGGCGCACTATAGCAGCGCGCCACCGGGCCGGCCCATTGGGTTCTTTTCCTGTTTAACTGTTTAGTAATTTTTTATTTTTTTTATTTTTTTATTTTTTTTAAAAGATGACTGGTAAGGGGATCTTAACCCTTGACTTGGTGTTGTCAGCACCACGCTCAGCCAGCAAGCCAACCGGCCATCCATATATGGGATCCGAACCCGGGGCCTTGGTGTTATCAGCACTGCACTCTACCGAGTGAGCCACGGGCCGGCCCCGTAATTTTTTATTTTAAAGCAATAAAAAACTCACAGAAAAGTTTAACAGTAAAATTACAACTTTTTTCTTGAGCCATTTGAGAACAAGCAGCTTCCTTGATGCCCTATCACCCCCAAGTTCTTTAGAGTGTATTTCCTACAATGGCTTTCTTCCTACTTATCACTGATAATCACCAAAACCAGGAAACTAACTTTCTTACGCTTTACTTCCATCTACTCTTGAGACCCTATCAACTTTTACAATTTGTCCCAATAATATTCTTTACAGTGTAAAGATCTGGTTCAGAATCATGCGTTACGTTTAGTTGTCATGTCTTTTTTCTTCTTCAGTCTGGAATGCTTCCTTGGTATATCCTTGACTTTCATAACTAGATTTTTGAAGATTACAGGACAATTATTTTGTAGAATGTCCCTCAATTTCAGTGTGTCCTTATTTATTCAGGATTAGATTTATTTAGATTTCTTTGACAGGAATGTCACAGAAGCGATGCTGTAGTCTTCTTATTGCATTCCATTAGGTGGCAATTTTTATTTATCCCATTACTGAAAATGTTTACTTTGACCAGTGAAGGTGGCATTTTCTAGGCTTTTCCACTGGAAATCATTGTTTTCCACTATGTAATTAATACGTATTTTCTAGGGAGGAGCTTTGTAAATATTTTGATATTTATGTTATCTATAAAAAAAGCTGAGCTGTTAAGATTTTCAGGATATGTATGAAATTGTATTGCTTACTAGGTCTTCTTAGGTTTAACCATCGACATTCCCATAATGCCACATTTGGCACAACTCCACTTGGACACATAGAGGAGAAGGAACATGCAATGCCAGCTAGGCCGTATCAAGTGTTCCTCACTGCAGCCCATACAGACTGCATGAGCTATGCTCTGTGGTACCCCAAATGCAACTCACATGCAAGAAGATGAGGATGTGGGAGATGCACTGGCTTAGAAGCCCTTGATCCGTGGGACTGGTATCTCTCACAATAGTTCCCAGAGTTTATCTTTTAGATCCCCATACTCAGTTAAAAGAGTGAGCACACTTAGGAGAGCCTAAAAGGATGGCTTTAGGTGTTTAAAGATTGCTAAGTCCTCTCAAGCCAGAAACAGTGTAAAAGGTAGATTGTTTTTACAAGCAAGGTTGTTTTATACCATAGATGACATTCCACCTTCAGCAGTTTTCACAGAACTGAATAATTTATAATGAGGATGAAATTTATTGCTTACAGCTCTGAGCCTGGGAAGTCCAAAGTCTGGGGAACATATCTGGTGAATGCCTTAGTAGTGGCAATGGTGACAGCAGGTGTCACATTGTGAAATGGTGGAGCACGGAGTGAGAGACTAACATCCTCATTCACTCTCCTTTTCAAGCCCTCAGAACCACGCCCCCGAACACAATTTTTAATTTTAAATCCATTTACTATGGCATGGTCCTACAATCTAAACACCTCTTCAAGGAGACACCTTTCAATTACCATAATAGGATTTCCCACTCTCAACAGTTAACAGTGGGGATTAAGTCTCAATGAGGTTGGGGGAGGGGGGACATGCAATCTACAGGAGCAGTAAAAGAACGTTAACCAAAAGTGAAATTTATTTGTAGATAAGGAAAAGAAGCTTGTTAAACCTTTACTCACAGTAATTTATCAAGATCTTCAAATATTGGGTATCCATGCTCAAAACTTTTTTCTCCAATGGGTGTTTGATCAAAAACATTTAGACTCCTGTCATAGAGAAATTCAGTTTTATGTGGTTTATAATTGGGACGGATGTCTCTCTTCAGGTATACCACAGCTCTAGAGTATCTATGAGATTGTTCCATTTTTGTGAATTTTATTTTTGAGGCATCTTTCTGAAGATCACCACTAAAATCACCCTGAAAAACATCTTCTGAGTTAGGCATTCCATCCTCCACAGATGAGAAAATAATGAAAGGCGATGAGGAGTTCTTTCTTTTAATTTATTATTTATTTATTTTGAATATTCATGAGATATAAAGCTGCTTGTCCCCTCTCCTGCCCATGATGTGGGGGCCAGATTCATACTGGGGACATACCCATCACCAGAAATTGCTTTTGTACCCTCTGTCCCCTTCCAATTATCCCCCAACCTCCCTCCCTCTCCCCTCAACTTCAATTTGTAGCCCTAGGAATGTTCCCTCCCTCTGTTGGATCATGGCACTACTGTGGTCTTTCTTTCCTCCCTTCCTTTCTCTCTTAGCTCCTACATATGAGTGAGCACATGTGGTATTTATCCCTCTGTGCTTTGCTTGTTTCACTCAACATAAGTTTCTCCAGGTTCATCCATGTTGTTGCAAATGGGAGTATTTCATTCTTTTTTATGGCAGAGTAGCATTCCATGGTGTATATACAACAGTTTCCTTACCAATCATCTATTAATGGACATTTAGGTTGGTTCCATATCTTGGGTATTGTAAACAGAGCTGCAATAAACATGGGAGTGCAGGTATCTCTTCCACATGATGATTTCCATTCCTCTGGGTATATTCCCAGAAGAGGGATTGCTGGATCATATGAAAGATCTGTAGTTGTTTGAGAAACCTCCAAATTGTTTTCCATAGTGGTTGTACTAATTTACATTCCCACCAACAGTGCAGTAGTGTTCCCTTCTCTCCACAACCTCACCAGCATTCGTTCTTCACTGTCTTTTTGATCATAGCCAGTCTAACTGGAGTTTTTGATCATAGCCAGTCTAACTGGAGTGAGGTGGTATCTCAACGTGGTTTTAATTTGCATTTCCCTGATGACTAATGATGTTGAGCATTTTTTCATGTATCTGTTGGCCATTTGTATGTCTTTCTTTGAAAAATGTCTATTCAGCTCCTTTGCCCATTTTTGAATTGGGTCATTTTTTTTTTTTTTTTACTGTATAATTGCTTGAGTTCTATGTATATTCTGGACATTAGTCCCTTGTCAGATGCATAGTTGGCAAAAATTTTCTCCCACTCTGTAGGTTGTCTTTTCACTCTGTTAATTGTTTCTTTTGCTGTGCAGAAACTTTTTATTTAGATACAGTCCCATTTGTTTATTTTTTCTTTTGCTGCTTGTGCTTTCGGGCTCATGTTCATAAAGCCTGTGCCCTGACCTAACTGCTGAAGTGTTTCACCTATATTCTCCGTCAGTAATTTTACAGTGCACGTGCTTTCTGAGGGAGACGTTATTCAGTGAGTTGGCTTGGAGGCTTACTTTTCTGCAATGATTTTCACATTGTTGAATAAGGAATTGAATAAAGCAATGAAATTGCTTTTCGTTTGTTTTTAGATGAAAATGACTTGCATTCGTTATTAATCCTGGAATGTTTATTTTTCCCAACATTTTATGAAAATTTCAAACATCTACAAAAGTTGAAACAACGTTACAGGAAACATTCCTTTAGCCACCTCGGTTCTACCATTAACGTTTTATTACCTCGTTTCCTCGCGTGTCCATCCTCTACACAGCCACTAACCAGGTCCGGAACTGCAGTTTCACACCTGTCCTCTCCCATCCTTCACGCCGTTGTCGCCGTCATCTTTCTAAACACAAGTGTCATCACGTAACGTCCGCTCCCAGCGTGCCCAGAGTCCCGGGACGCCCGGCCAGGCTCCGTCCCCGCGCTCGCGGTACCCCCGCGGCAGTGTGCAGCCGTGTGCGCCAGCTGCATGCTTCCCCTGCCGCCCACGCGGGGACGCCTTCCGCGGACCCCGCATCCCAAGTGGGCTCTGGTCCTTCCCCATCCCTGATGCCCCTTAACAGTGTGTCGCTTTTGAACCCTTCTCACTGCTCAGAAACGCGAACCCCGTTTTCGCCTGGCGCCGGTGCCCACGGCGAAGCAGAAGCGAAGGCTGACCTTCCAGGGCCGGCGCCCGGCCCGAGTTCGAGTGCGTGTCATCCCCGCGGTTGTCCCCGCGCCCTCCCCCACCCCCCGCCGTCTACACGCAGACGCGAGACCTACGCCCCNGCGTCCAGGCCGAGGAGGGCGCCCCTCCGCAGTCGTGTCACTGAGGGCCGGCGGGGCTGGGTGGGCCGTGCGGACCGATTGACCTCAAGCCCATTCCAAAAACAAAAGGTTCACTCCTGCGAAAGAGTGTGGAGAAGGACGGCATGTTGGAAAGCAAGAATTCTCGAAAAATCTCAACTTCCCTATTTTAAGACTTTTTTGGGGGGGCGGGCGGCTGGACGGTAGGGGGAACCGAACCCTTGACCTTGGTGTTACAAGACTGTGCTCTAACTAGCAATTCCCCTATTTTAAATCAACTCATTTGTCGTCTGACAGAAATCTGTTAGTATTTCCTTCACAGCACTTTACAGAGATGAAAGGCAACAAGAAAGGTATAGAGATTGAGTCAGTTCCTTTGTGCAGTTTCTCTTGTTTTGCAAGCATAAACGTATCGACAGAGCACCTGTCTGACAAATTTTACGTAAAATTACTTTGTAGTATGATGACAGTGTTGCTTGAGGTTTTTTTTCCCCCCTCTAATGTGGAAAAATATTTCAGAGTGATTTTTTTTTTTTTCCTTTTTTTTTTGTCTTTTTCCGTGACCGGCAACAGATCGCAACCCTCAGTGTCGCGCCCCTACCGGACCGGGACCGGCAACTTCCTTTTTTTTTTGTCTTTTTCCGTGACCGGCAACAGATCGCAACCCTCAGTGTCGCGCCCCTACCAGACCGGGACCGGCAACGGGATCGCAACCCTCGGCGTTGCTCCCGCCCCTCGCTCAGCCAGTGAGCAGCCGGTCTGTATGTGGGATCCAAACCCTCGGCGGGAGGGCTGCTGCGCTTCCCAAGCGGCGCACTGTAGCAGTGCGCCACCGGGCCGGCCCCCAGAGTGATTTTTTTTAAGTGATTATTTTCAAAACTTTGATAACGGAGATCCTTAGATGGTAAAGTGTGAACAGCAAAAGCATTTGAGATTACTTCTTGTTATTGAAACATTAAAAACCATTTTGTGCATAATCCAGGGGTATTCTTTAGTAATACTTACAGATAGGTACGTTGCAATAATCCTGCTTAGGAATTTTGGCCCAAATATCAAAACGTTCTTTGACAAAATGGAAAAACAAACCTACAGGGACTAATTGTGGAATGTTGCTTTTGGTAATATGATTTCATTTATACTCCTTTTCTGTCACATTAAATACGTCATTTTTTGCGTGTTAGGTAAGGGGTTTCTATTTAAATTTAAAAATATATATGGTTACCTACTTTACTGGGTTGCTTTCCGGGGGGTCAAAATTGTGTGTTTTATATCATTTTCGGGGTAGTCTGGGAACTCCTGGGTCAAAAAAAAAAAGGACTAAGATGTTATTTGCGCTTTTCACTCTTCTTCCACAAGTGTACCACAGTGGAGTTTTCCAGAGGCTATCTGACCTGTGAAGACGTTACACTTGATTCCTAATGGAATGCGTATGGCATATTATTTTAAGTTTCTCGTTTTTAGTTTCTTAAAACAGTAAATATCAATGAATATAAGCCACATAAAAAGAAAGATTGAGAATTGCTTTTTTAGAGGATTAGGTAGGTTTTATTCTTGATGTTTCGGAGTTTCTGCTTCCATTTTGTCACAGGTGCCAGGTTGCCCATTGCTCTTGGATTCCAACTGGACTCTCCGACAAAGTGTATGAGTTTTGTATGACCTGGTCCCTGCCTACCTCACCAACATGTTGTGTGAATGTCCCTCTTGCTCCTTGAAGTCCATTGCTGAGCTGTTTCTTCTACATGAACTGCTCCTGCCCTCCCTCTTGCCAGGGCTGACTGTGCCAGTAGGCCTCAGGCTCCTAAGGGAGGCCTTCCTTGAATTTTCATTCTGTCTGAACTATGTTCGTCTTCTGCCTATGTGCTTCCTTCCTCTTCATTCTGTAGCACCCTTGTTTAGTTTCTTCAGAGCATTTATCTCAATTTGGAATTTTCTTTAGTTATTCTTTTTTTAAATCTGCCTACCCCAGTAGCCTGTAAGCCCCATGAGGACAGGAATGCTGCCTGACTGTTTTACCATTCATTCTAAGTTCCTGGCACATAGTGTGTGTTCGACAAATATTTGATAAATGAAGAATTAAAGGATAAAATGTTTTCTTTATGAATCTGCAAAAAAAGATCTACAATTGCATCCTAAGTTTTTATGTTAGTTAATTCTGTATTATTTCCCTGTATAATTGACTAAATCATGTTAAATGAGAAATATTTGTGTTGTTTAGTAGTAGCTCACTTACATCTACAGTTTGCTTATTTGGTAACTCAGTTTAGCATATTGCCTAGTACAGTGGCTTTCAACCATTTTTTTAACTGCAGCCCACAGTAATATGATTGACATTGTGATTTAATACACTCAAAAGTAAAAAATCTCCTGAACAGTATTAGTTCATAGTATATGCCAGTGCACTCTGATATTTTCTATTACATTACAGTAAAATGCTTGTTGTGACCTAAATTAATTTTATGATCCACTAAATGTTTGATATTGTCAGCTTGAAAATCACTGGTACTCCTGTATAGTAAGTGGGTAATGTTTACTGAATGAAGGGATTTTAGCTATCCAGAACGTAGCCAGAAACTAATTGAATCTCTGGGTAGCCGAAATAGATGTCACAAAGTGCAGGGGTGTTTGCCTAGGCCCTAACTGAAAGGCAGCTTACTCTCAACTTTTGATACAGTTTTAATAAGTTATCTCCTGTTGCAGCTAAATTAATAAGGATGGGAAAATGAGACTACTAAACTAGCCTTACTAATAGCAGAGAGAATAGCAATTATTATATATTGGAGACTGAAAGCAAAAGCATAAATGCAAAAACATGTAATTTGGGGACATTTGCTATAGGAGCAAATAGTTTAATACGTTTCAGCAAGGTCAGTGCTTCCTTATATTGTAAAATACAGAGTAGAAACAGACAAAAAAATCAGCACATAAATCTTAACAAAAAACCCCTAACCTAATGTTTTTGTAATGAGTTGTAGAGTGTATTATCCCACTTGAAATTCACAGCATTCTTGGGACTTAGTCTGATTTTATAGGTGAGAAAAAACATAATGGATGCTTGTAAATTTCTGTTTCCTAGATGAATCTTATGAAGAAAACGTTTTTAATGGAATTTCTCAAACATATTCAATAGTAGAAAGGGTAATGAACTCATATATACCCATCACTCAGCTTCAACATTTAGGCAATCTATTTTCATCTATTCCCATCCCCCACCTCCACTTTTGTGTATTTTAAATCCCACGCTTGTAAACTGTAGGGCTGAGGTAGGGTCTAGATACTAAACCAGTTTTCTTAATTTACAGTGAGGAGGAAACTAGCCCCCGAGTTCACTGATCTGACTATTCTCATGCAGGAAAGTAGACCTCTAGTGCAGTCTTGTTCTTCCACTGTGTCACTTGTAATCTGTCAGTATGTGTAAGGCAGTATGGTTTGCAGTGCAGTGTGAAAGTTTTTCATTTGAAATTGTTAAAGTGAAACAAGCTTTAGTGCTTTGACAGGTAAAATTTACTTGGTAGTAAATTTGCGGAAAACTTTAATCTCTAATGGTGCCAGTGAATGAGATATTTTTATACTGATAGTTACATATGTATATGGCAGCTTAATTTTTTTTTCCCTTTCAAGAAAATCTTTCACACTTAGCTGCTTAGCTTCAGTCAAGATAATTTGGGGAGTGGAGGAAAGAATAACCTCTTTCTGTCAGGACTCCCATTAGCATTTCTTGTAGGGCAGGTCTACTAAGGATGAATTCCCTCAAATGGGAATTGTTTTGTTTATCTGGGAATACAATTTTTGAGGGATAATTTGTCAGATATAGAATTCTTGGTTCACAGATTTTTTTTTTTTGGCAGCATGTTAAATACCTCATCCCACCACTTTCTGCCCCCATGGATTCTGATGAGAAATTGACTTAATCTTATTGAGTACTCCTTGGATGTGACTAATGGCTTCTCTCTGGGTGCTTTTGAGATTCTCTTTGTCTTTGTCTTTGACATTTTGATTATAATGTGTCTTGGTATAGATCTCTTTGAATTTATCCTGCTTGGTGTTTGTTGAGTTTCTTGAATGTGTAGATTCATGTCTTTCATTAAATTTGGAAGTTCGTGGCCATTATTTCAAATTTTTTTCTGCCACTTTTGTCTTCTCATTTGGGACTCCCATAATGCATATGTTGGTACTCTTGATGATGTCCCCCAGTTCCCCTAGGCTCTGTTCATTTTTCTTTTTTCTTTCTGCTCCTCAGATTGTATAACTTAATGCTTTTTAATACTTTCCTGTTTTTTTTATATGCCTCAACTTTGGGACTGAAAACTGGACATTTTGAATATTTGATGTGATAATTTTGGAAATCAGAATCTCCGTTGTCCACAGGTTGCTTGTTGTGGGCTTCAGTTTTTTCTTTCCTTTTTTTTTAAATGACTTTTCCAAACTAATTTTGCAGAGACTCTATTCCTTGTCACTGTGGTCACTAAGGTCACCTTTCTGTTTATCAGTGCTCAGCCAGTGATCTGGCAGAGATTTCCTTAAATGCCTATAACCACAGAGAAAAAAAAAAATATTTCCTCTGTTTTTGCAGTTTTGATCTAGTGGAAGTATTTCTTCATTCCTCATCTAGCATACCTATAACTCTGCCTTAGCCTTTACCTTCTGCTTACATGGAGCCCACAGGTCAGCCAAAGGTGTAAATCTAGAGCCCTTTCAGTTTTCTGAGCATGTGCCCAGCCCTGGGCGTGTGCATGTTCCTTCAGATATGCCAGTGTACATGGTAGCCTTCCAAAGCCCTTATTCCCCGTATATTTTCCTCTCCAGCCTCCTTTTTCCCAGGCTTTTTTGTTGGTGTGTTGCTTGCCCTGTTCACTGTCTCTTGCCCCAGGTGGCCCTGGGTAGTGTATGTCTTTAAGTGCTTTTGATGAATGCTGCCTGGGATGCTGCTCTAGCCCAGAGAGTTGGGAGGGAGGAGAAACAAAGGCAAGTGGTTCACAGGGAACCACTAGACAGGTCACAATGCACAATTACAATTTTTTGAGAACAGGTCCTTATTTCCCTCGTTGTTAGCATCAGTAAGCTACACAAGAACACTGTCATCCCTACTGCTGCCTCTGAGCTGGGGAATGGGGATGTTAGGCAGGTAAAAACTCCATAACATTCCTTTACTGCAGTTGAGAAGCCTCTTCCTTCATTATGACTAGTTCTTGCAAGTTTTTGATGAGGTTCCACAGTTCCAAAAAAGTGGATTCTGGCAGTTTTCGCTAGCTTAATATTTCTTCAGTGGGTGAACAGATCCTTGGCGCTTCCTAACCCACCATTGTTGGTGATGTCACTTGCCAGTTGAAAGAATTTTACAGTGAACATACAGTTTCTCAGAAATGAAAATATCTACTGTTTACATTAACAGTTTGGAATGTATTCCTTCACACCCTTTTCTATGCATATGTAAGTTGCACATACACAGATATGGAGTGGTCTTTTATAATAGGGCCCCTGCTGGCATGCAGGCAAGCAATGGGGTATGCCTGGGGTCCTGAGGCAGGCTGTGGGGCTGCCCTGCCCCACCCACATCCAGGCAAGCAAGGGAGCATGCCCAGGGTCCTGAGGCAGGGGCCATGGGACTGCCCTGTCCCTGCCCGCAAGAACATCTTTGTATGTATTTATTAGCCACGTGTGTTTCCTTGGGGTGTGTGACTTGTCTGCTTATGTCCTTCACCAGATTTCTATTAATATTTTCTAATTCATTTTTAAGACTTTTTTATGCATTAAGGATGTCAATCTTTGTGTGTCAGATTTGTTCCTTATCAATTGACTTTAAATTCAATTTGTGATGTTTTCCTTTGTTTGCATATTGAGAAAATAATTTTCTGTCTGAACATTAATACTAAAAAAAAACAAAAAACAAAAAAAACAAAAAAAATGAAAAAAGAATCAGTCCTGGGGATCTTCCCATGTCAGTAGGTGAGAGATTGTGTGGATGAGTATTTCATTTACTTTCACTTTCTCATTATTGTTGATATTGTAGTAAACATGTGGACACATCTTGGTTTGCATATGCAAATATTTCTGGAAGTTAGGTACCTCTAGATGTGGAATTACTGTGTTGCAAGTTACCCATACTTAAAATTTTGATAGCTGTTTTCAAGTTGTCCTCAAAAAAGTTGTACCACTTTATTTTCTCATTAGAAACGCATGAAAGTACTGCATTTCCCATACCCTTTCTAAGGATCTTTTTAATTTTTGCTAATCTAGATGGAAAAATAGGCTTAATGTTGTAATTTATATTTTCTTGATTTCTAGTGCAATTAAAGCATTTTTTCATGCATTATTTTTACTTATTTTTTTCTGTTAATTGTCCATTCAGACTTTTGTCGATTCTTTTATTGGGTGGTAAATATCTTTCTCAGCATTCCTAAGAATTCTTTGTATATTATGTCAGGGGTATTTTCTCTTTCTTATTGTGTGTAACTTTTCAGTGTATGGAAATATAAAAATTTTACCTTGTGAAATATCAATTTTTTTTATAAGTTTCCATAGAGTCTTCTCTGTGCCAAGAAATCCTTTATGCTTTTAAATTTTATGCTTGTATGCTTTTTTGTATTTAGAAATTATATTTCTAATTTTTTCTTTTGGTGGCTGGCCTGTACAGGGATCTGAACCCTTGACCGTGGTGTTATATAACTCCATGCTCTAACCAACTGAACTAACTGGTCAGCCCTTAAATTATATGTATTTTTTCAATATACTTTTTAATGTTTTAATCCATATGGAATTTTATTTTGGGTGTGGCATGAATTTGGGGCTTCTAATTCTTTTTTTTTTTGTCTTTTTTCATGTCCGGCAACCCTCAGTGTCGCGCCCGTACCGGACCGGGACTGGATTCTGAGTCATGATGGGAGCTTTGCCAAGGGCTTCTAATTCTAATACAATTCATTGAATTCTCCATTTTTCCACCTATGTAATACATTATATTCCCATTCATAGTTTTTAACAATTCTTCTTTGTATACATGTATTTGAATACAGCATGTTCTTTTTTTAGAAATTTTTTGGTTAATTGTGTTTTTTTTTTAAAAAATGAACTTTATAATCATCAGTCAGATTCTCTAAAGAATCCTGCTGGAATTTTTATTTGAGATTGCATTGAATTTATTAACATAATTTGGGAAGTGTTGATATTTTTACAATATGGATTCTTTCATCCAGCAAGAAGAATGTCTATCAACCTCTTCTTTTTTTATCTTTTAGTAATTCACCAAATGTTTGAGTACCTATTCTGTGCTGGGCACCAATCTAAGAGGTTAGAATACATTAGTGAACAAAGCAGACAAAGATCCCTGCCTGTGTGGAGTTTACATTTGTAAAATTTTCCTTATATAGTTTTTTCATGTTTCTTGTTAGTCTTATTTCTAGATATTTATATGTCACGTCTATTTTGTTGTCTTATAGATGGTATAGTTTTTTATTCTATCACATTCACAGATTTGTTATTGCTGTACAATAGAAGAGCTTTTTCCCACTTTTTTGGTAATTAAATTATATAAAGGTACTTCAGAAAGTTTGTGGAAATATAGAAGTAAAAGATAATATGGATCTTCTCACAAATTTTTTGGAGTACCCTCGTATACTACCGTCTTATTGGAATCTTATTTTCATAGTTTGGTGCTTTAGACTTCCTAGTTAAACAGTCATGTCTGCAGTCTCTTCTTTTCTGATATTTATATTTCTTATTTTTCTTGTACTACTTTGCCCAGAAGCTAGAAGCATTCATTTGCAAGCCCTCCACTACCGTCTTGAATAGTATGGGTGATGACAGGCATCCTGATCTTGTCATCTTGTTCCTGAAGTTAATGAGTGTTCTTTTAATGTTTTACCACTGAGTATGGCATATGCTGTAGGTTTCTGATAGTGTTTTTTTTTTTAGCTAAGAGAGTTTCTTTTTGAATTGGATTTCTAATTATCACATGCTTTTGTATGCATCTGTTGAGGTGATCATGTGTTTTTTCCCCTTCTTTAATCTCTTAATGTATTGATGGATTTCCATTGCTGAACCAACCATACATTCTTGGGTTCAAACCCAAGATCTGGGTTTTGATCTGCATGTTTTGTTCTTTTTAATATATCGTTGAGTTTCCTTTTAGGACTTAGGACCATAAGAGAGATGTACAGGGATCTGAACCCATGACCTTGGTGTTACAAGGCTGCTCTCTAATCAACTGAGCTAACCAGCCAGCCCCCTGGTTTTCTTTTTTTATATTTGTGTATGTATATGTGCTATCCTGTTTTTTAAATAAGATATGTTGGCTACAATGAGTTGTGAAGTTTTCTGGGACAGTGTAAAAATCTCTTAAATATTGGAAGAGCTCTTGTCTGCAAAGCCATTTGGGTCTGGTTCCCTTTTAAGTCATTTTTTCAGTTTCTTCTATTGTTATTTAGCTTATTTAAATCCAAGAGCCAATTTTGATAATTTAAATTTCCTTAGAAAAGTTATTTATATTTTCAAATTAATATAAACAGTGCTACAGATTCTTTGTATTTTCAAATTAATATAAACAGTGCTACAGATTCTTAAGAGTGGGTGTGTTGAAGGTAAATTATATTTTCAAATTAATATAAACAGTGCTACAGATTCTTAAGAGTGGGTGTGTTGAAGGTAAATTTCTTAATAGTCATGCATGTCTGAACAGATTCTTAGTTTTTCACACTTGATTGGTGGTTTGGTTACATACAGAATTCTAGACTTGAATTAATTTTCCTTAGTTTTTGATGGCATTGCTGTGTTGTTTTCTGGCTTCTAGTTCTCTTGAGAAGTCTGGTGGCGTTCTGATTTCTAATGATCTTTAGGTGACCTTTTTTCTCTCCCTGGAAGTTTTTAACAGCTCCTTTTTTCTAACATTTCTCTTAAACTTCACCAATATAGCAACTGATAATCAGCAATTTAGAAGGTTCACTTTTTAAAAAGAGCGTCTAGATACTTAGGGAAAGAAATGGAGTGTTGGTTCCTCTGGATTCTGAGTCATGATGGGAGCTTTGCCAACTGGCAGAGCTCAGACCACTTGTCCTCTTCCTGGCTGCCCAGGATGATTACTTCCATATTGAGAGGCAGAGCCCTATTTTATATCAGGCAGGACTCATATTATGATTCATTTCCAAACACAGGAAGAGGAAATTCAGTTGAAGGACAGGCAAACAAGTGACCAATGTGCAACTACACCTCATAAACAAACCTGAAATATTTTAGGGAAAACCCGTCCTGAGATTTTTGGAACAAGTACTGCAGATTATTTCTACAGCAGCATGTTATGAGAGCTTGTTCTGAAAATTCTGCTTGGTTACTCAGAAGTTAATAGTTATAAGTAGAGCTAGTATGTTCGTTTTGAAAGTTATGGAATGTTTCCAAGGTTTTTTTTTCTAGTTAATGTTTAAATGAAGGGTCTGGATTTCCTCATCAATAAAATAAATTCTGATTCTGTTAGTGATTCAGAATAAGAGTATATATTATTCATAAGAGCGGTTTTGAGGAAAAAGCAAGAAGGTTGAGAACTTTTGGAATGCAAAAGTCTGCAAACTTTCTCTGTAAGTGTCCAGATAGTAAATATTTTAGGCTTTGCAGGGCACGTGGCTTCTGTTGCAATGACTCAGCTCTGCCCTTATAGGTTGAAAGCAGCCATAGAGAACATATGAGTGAATTGGCATAGCTGTGTCCCATTAAAATCTTATTTACATAAAGGCGAAGTAGCTAAAGTTGGAGAAAAACAGGTGGCGGGACTTAATTGTTCTATGGGCTGTAGTTTGCTGACCCTTAAACTAGACAATTGCAAGAACCCTGTCCCAAGCCAATGTTCTATAAAGTTTCCAATCCAAGTTTCTGGAAAAGAGTCAGAAATAGTAGGAATGGTAAGTAAAAGTGTTGAGTCAATTGTAGACATGATAGAAAAGGGTAGAAATTCCAGTAGATACCTTTCTAAATAAGGTCATGTTCTGAGGTTAAAAAATAGATGTTTGGTTTTTCCTCCTGGCAGGAGCTCCTAAAACCCTTTGTATTTACTGTATTTTCTGTGCTAGTGAGATGATTTGGTGGTGGGGAGGGCTGGATATTGAGTACAGTCACCATTAGTCATTGATTCAATCTGCCATGCCTTTGTAATGAGACCTCCGTAAAAACCCCTAAACGACGGGGTTCAGGGAACCTTCAAGTTGCTGAACTTGTCCACGTACTGGGAAGGTGGTGTACTCTGACCTTTGGGACCTAGCCCTGTGTTTCTCTTCATCTGGCTGTTCCTTAATAAACCGTGATAGAAAGTATAGTGTTTTTTTTTTTCTTTTTGTCTTTTTTTCGTGACCGGCAACGGATCGCAACCCTCAGTGTCGCGCCCGTACCGGACCAGGCCTGGCAACGGGATCGCAACCCTCGGTGTTGCGCCCGCACCTTGCTCAGCCAGTGAGCGGCCGGTCTGTATGTGGGATCTGAACCCTCGGTGGGAGCGCCGCCGCGCTCCTAAGCGGCGCACTGTAGCAGTGCGCCACCGGGCCGGCCCGAAAGTATAGTGTTTTCCTGAACTCTGTGAGTTCTAGCTAATTAATGAAGTTGGTTGGGGAGGTTGTGGGAACCCTGAATTTGTAAAATTCAGCCAGGTACGATTGTGGGTAGCCAGGTCACACTGTTTGTGACTGGTGTCTGAAGTTGGGGCAGTCTTGTGGAACAGAGCCCTTAACCTGTGGGGCCTGCCCTAACTCTGGATAGTGTCAGAATTGAATGGAATTGTTAGTGTAGCAGAATGATTGTTCAATCTAAGTACGGTCAGCAGGTCAAACTGTCTTTAAAATAAGTTACAAAAGATGACTGAGTAATGTGTAATAAGATATCGCAACATTTTGAAAACCAAACTCATTAACTTCTACCCACCCTACCCCCCAAACAAACCAGCACGTATATCAATCGATCTGAGGCAGGATAGAATAAGGACACACCTCAGGGAGGCTGCTCATAAATATTCAGACGAGATGGGCATAGCCACTGTCTTGTTTTGAAATTAATGAAACCATAATGAGCTGATAACCAGCCTGCCAGTCAGCATGCTACACCTAGAACTTTACAGTTTTTGAACAGAAACTTAAAACCACAAAAACTGCAGTGCCTATAGTAGGAGGAACAAAAGTGCAGACTAGACCAAAAAGGGCAAAGATGGGGAAAAGGTGACCCTACTGTGCATGACCAAAAACTTAAGAAACTCAGTAACGCATGCCAGGAAGCTGGTGCGGCTTTGTATCAGCTTGCTAGGCCTTAATTGCCCTAGATCCTCCCGCACAACCAAATATTCCTCCCCTTAGTTAGGACAGAGAAACAACCTAGAACAGCATATAAATCCTCCCCCCAAGAATCCATGACATGTTCCGCATGAGGACTCTGGTACACTCCTCTGCATGTACTTTCACTTTGCAATAAAGCCCTGTTGCTTGAATGTTCTGGCTGCCTTTCCTTCTACCTTTCACTGAACAGGTGCTTGCAGCAATGTGGACTCCTCTTGGTCCTGTGAAAGATTCTTCTTCACGGTTTGACCAAGAACCTAAATGTGCTATCTGGTAACGTATTCACATCCCACTAATAATTTCAGATTCAGAATACTGATGTTTTCTTTGACTTCTTTTTTCCTTGTTATGTGCAGTTAGTTGACATGCCATGGAAGCTTCTAAATTGACAGTTTCTGGTTCATCCATTGTCTTGTTCTCCCCTCTATGTCTTCACTGTGATGCTAACCAGGTTTTCTTCCCTTCTAACTTGGTTTGTAGTTATTTTGTTCTTACCATTGTTTATCTTTTATCAATTAGTTGTTGCTTTTTGTTGCTGCTAGATTAATCTTTCTAAACTGCAGTCACATTGTGTATTAAGTACAGATTTCTCATGTTGGTTCTCCAGTGTAATGCCCCCAAACTTTTCTGCCTTTTCTTTCTGATTACTTCTCTCTGTGAATGCTGTTTCAACCCACCTGAACACCTTACCATGTTCTGGGCTTGTGCCACACTTCTCTGCCTCTATGTTGTTGTTTCCCTGGAATGCTCATCTCCTTGACAAAAATCCAGACATTCTCAGCCTTCATCTCAGTTATGTAGTCTATCAAATCAAACCTGATTTTCCCAGCCCCCATCATGTTGTATGTATTTTTTGCTTTGAAATTACCTCCAAAATATCCCTAGTTGAATTTTTTTACTTGAATTTCAGTTGTTAATTTCACTTTAGTTGCTTTTCTGATGATAAATTCAAATAATATGAAATTTAGTACTTCATTGAAAATGTCAGCTGTTCTGTTTTAGTGGGGGTTTTTTTTTTGCACATTATGTGTTCGGATTTGTGCATAGATAAACGTTGGTAAGGATGTTCTACGTTAATGATTGTTATTTCAGATCAGAGAAGTTTGGGATGATTTTAATATCTTCTTTGTACTTCTAGGTATTGCAAGAATATTTTATAATGAATGTGTATTAATCTAGTAAGGACAACAAAGTTGTTATTCTAATAAAGTAAATAGGTTTTTTATATATGTAAGGAGTAATTAATGAGTCAGTAAATCCATAATGAATTCCATGCACCAAGGTAACAGCCATTAGCAGTTTGACTTACATCCTTCCAGACACATGTACACGTGTATTTTACATATAAAATGGTCATATATTGCATGATATTTTGGATATTTTTCCCCCATATTATATTACTGGACATTTTTTCATGGCAGGAAATATAGCTTATCTTTATAACTCTTATTGCTGCCTATTGTATAATTGCACGACTGTACTTCTGACCTCTCTGCTTTGTTGTCTTTGGGCATTTGGTTGATGTCTACTTTTTCCCCATTAATAAAGAACTCCTTGATGAACATTCTTGTACAAAGATAATATATCTTTGTCCATTTAATATGTACAGCAGTTCTCAGCCTTAGGAATTCCCAAGACTAATTTAGAGTGTCTGTGAGGTCACACTGTTTTCACACTACTACTGACACCTTATTTGCCTTTTTCTCTGTGCTGACATTTGCACCAATGTTGCATAAGTAATTGTGGATAAATCTTCTGGTACCTTAGCATGAATCAAGGCAGTGACCACAAACTGTTAGAAGTTAGGTTATACAGTTAACCCCCCCCCCCCCCCCCCCC
>NW_007726403.1:138279-150188 GCF_000696425.1 Galeopterus variegatus | reverse complement strand
TAACCCCCCCCCCCCCCCAGTTTTGTTTAGCAAGATCCTTGGTGAAGTAGTAGCAATTATTAGTTTTATAAGTCTTGACCTTGGAGTACTTTTTTTTTTTTTTTTTTAATTTTTGAGAAAATTCGAAGTATGCATGAAGGACTTCTGTTTCATACTGAAGTACAACATTGTCTGCAGGAAAAGTACTTGTCCAATTGAATTTTGAGCTGAACCAGCTGGGTTTTTAAAATTTTCATGGACAACATTTTGCTTGAAAAAGTGACAAAATTGTGGTCATTCAGACTTTAATATTTGGCAGATGTTTTCTTGAAAATGAAGTGAGCCTGTCACTCCAAGGAAAACAACTGACATTATTTGTTGCTGATGATAAAATTCAGCCTTTCAGGGAAAAATTAGAATTTAGAAAACTTGTATTTGCTGTTGTGAGCTTGAGAACTATCCAGCGCTTGAAGACTTTTGATGAGATTGGTGGTAATATTAATAAATGTGATTTTGTGATGTGAATAATGAAATGTGTCAACATTTAGAGGGCTGCATAACTCAGCGAACCAGCATTTTCAAAATGACCGATGCATGATGTTACAAAATCATGCATGGTAAAAGACCTGGTAATGGCACAAGACATATCAGTGGACTTTAACATCAGAGAATATGAAATGTTCATTGATACATCTTCAGATTCTGCATTGCAACCAGCCTTTAAGAAACTGCCACTTGTTGAGTATTGGTGGAGTATCAAAAAATATTTTAAAGTGTCTGAAAAAGCTGTTGAAAAAGCTGCCTTATACAACTTGTGTATCTATTTAGAGTTAGATTTCTTTCATGTACTCCAGTCAAAACAGTGTATCACAAGAATCACAAGAGATTGAAGTCAGACATTAGTTTTGCAGAAGTATAAAAAAAGCTTTTTTATGAAGATAAAGTTTTCATTAAAATGTTACATTAACTTGTAATAAGCTTACTAATTGCTTCTTTTACATGAGTTAATGAAAAAAAAATCTTAAAAATACCTTGGCTTGGGGCTGGCCCGGTGGCGCACTGCTACAGTGCGCCGCTTGGGAGCGCGGTGGTGCTCCTGCCGAGGGTTCGGATCCCACATACAGACTGGTTCCTGCTCACTGGCTGAGCGAGGTGTAGGAGCAACACCGAGGGTTGCGATCCCGTTGCCGGTCCCGGTCCGGTATGGGCGCAACACTGAGGGTTGCGATCCGTTGCCGGACACGAAAAAAGACAAAAAGGAAAAAAAAAAAAGAAAGAAAAAAAAAATACCTTGGCTTAGGTTTCTAATATGGTAAATATGGAAAGATATAACCCATGTACATTTTTAATAAGTTTTAGTCTGACCATTCTCTTTGAAATTATAGTCAGCCCGGTTTGTAACTGAAGGCTCTTTCCTCATTTCTCACCTTCTCTATCCTTCTGTTCTATTTTTTCTCCAATAAAGACCTTAAATTATATACTGTCTATTGTTTATTGGGATTATTGTTTGTCTCTTCTTGTTAGAATATAACCTACACAGGGTATTTTTGTTATTTTGTACACTCCTGTATCCCAAGTGTCTAGAACGATGCCTGGCATAAACTAGATGCTCAAGAAATAATTATCAAGTGAATTGAAGGATAATAGGTTTCATGACCTCAATGCTAGTCATAGTTTCTACATAACTTGCACTCCCTTATTTTGGAATGATCTCATGGCCAGTTGTTTTAGACATTTTATGGGGTCTGTCTTTGGGGAAAATACTTATTTGAATTATTTTTGCGTGATATCCTGACATCTAATTATGCTTTTATGGGTTTAACTCACAAATCTCCAGGAAGTCCTATGTAACAAGATGGCAGTTGAATTTTCTTTGGGAGTGTCTGCTCTGATGCATAGTGGTAGACAGGGTAAGGATTCCCAGCCCTCACTGTGTATCAGAATTACTGGGAACCTTTAAAAAGCAAAAAACAGAGCCCACTGAATTGAAGTCAGAGGGCCCCTAGGATTGTGCATTTGTTAACAAGGTTTCTAGGTGATTGTTATTGGCTAGCCTGGCATTAGGATTTTCTGGCTCTGCAGAATTGGATGCTGTAATTGGCAATATGTATCTGCCATTGGTGATTGTGATTAAGTACTAATTCCTTCATGGTATACTAATGTGAAAAAAGTCATAGCTTATACAATATTGGGACTTTGCTCATGTTTTCATAGATAGGGAACGTTCCGTGTTTCCATGAAGTATATAATCTGGTTGGGGAAGAAAACTAACACAAAGAAATTCTAAAATATCTGGCAGTGACTAAAAGTTGAGCAGGAATTAGGAGAGAGATCAGTGCAAATAGATATTTTATGTATGTTTCTTTTTCTCAAATCATGATCTGGCTGTCTGAGAACAGCTCACAGGCATATTTTGTTTGACCAGATTATTTTTTTAAACTTGAATTAGTTGTTTCCATTTAAAAGATAGGAAAATAATTTGTATTTTTTTCTTTAAAATTTGGAATCAGTTCTCTCTGGGCCTGCATGCCTCTGTAGTATGTAATAGAGCTCCCATCCATAAACAAAGTGAGGTCCTATTTATGTGACACAGTTCCCACACAGCCTGCTTTTCTCGTTTGTATTTTGTACCTAGTCATGTGGACATTTGATTTTGTCAGCCTTGACCAAAGTTGCTTTATCTTTTTAAAAACAGCTTAGTTGAAGTATAAACAATAGGGTGTATATCTCTGAAACGTACAATTTGTAAGTTTGGATACATGTATACACCAGTGTAACCGTCACCACAGTCAGTATAGTGTGTCCTCATCTTCAGAAGTGTCCTCATGTCCTTTGTAATTCCTCCCTTCTGTGCCTTCCTGACCTCTCTGTCCCCAAGCAAACACTGATTCCATTACTTTGCATGTTTGTGGCTTTATATAAATGAATCAGTTATGTGGCTTCTTTCACTCAGCATAAATATTTTGAAATCTGTCCATGTTTTTGAGCATATCCATACTTCATTCTCTTTTATTGCTGAGTAGAGTTGTATTTATGGATATTCCACAACTTGTTTATACATTTGCCTGTGATGGACATTTGGGTTGTTTTCAGTTTTTGGCTCTCACACATGATGTGGCTATGAACATTTGCATACAAGTCTTTGCATGGGTGTATATTTCTTTTTCTCTTGGATAAATATGTAGGAGTGAAATGGTTGGGTGATATGGCGAGGGTATGTTTAACTTTATAAGAAACAGCCAGGCTTTTACAAAGTGGTTTTAACACTTTACATTCCCATCAGCAGTGAGTAAGATTTCAGTTGCTCCACATTCTTGACAACACTTTTTAATTTTAGTCATACTCTAGGGTGTGTAGAGGTATATCATTGTGGGTTTCATTTGCATTTCCCTAATGACTAATGTAATGATGTTGAGAATCTTTTCATGTGCTTTTTGTCACACATACATATTCTTTGGTGCAGTCTCTATTAAAATATTTTGCCTTTTTTTTTTAGTTGAGTTTTATGTTTCAGTTTTGAGAGAGAGACATTCTGTATACAAGTCCTTTATTGGGAATATACTTTGCGAAGTCTTTCTCCTAGTCTGGCTTGTTTTCATTTTCTTAATGGTGTCTTTTGGAGTTATAGAAGTTTTAAATTTTGATGAAGTCCAGTTTATCAGTTTGTTCTTTTATTGATTTTGCTTTTGCTGTCACCTAAGACAGTAAAATTTTGCCTAACCTAAGAACCCACGAAAATTTTCTTCTGTGTTTTTACTAAGTATGCATTCAGATTCACTTTTTTCCCTGACATGTGGTTATCCAGTCATTCCAGCATCATTTGTTGAAAATGCTGCCCTTTGCATCTTTGTAGAATATATCAGTTGCCCATATATATGTGGGTATATTTCTGTACAGGCTGTTCTGTTCCATTGGTCTTTTTGCCTATCCTTATGCAAATACTATAATTTTTTATTATTACAGCTTTCCAATATTTTTATGATCAGATCACATTAGTTCTCAAACATGTTCTTTTTTTCATAGTGGTATGGGGCATTCTAGGTCCTTTGCATTTCTATATGAATTTTAGAACCCATTTTCAATTTACACGTAAAAGCTGCTGGAATTTTGATTGGGATTGCATTGAATCTGTAGATAGGTTTGGAATGAACTGGCATTTCACCATATTAAGTGTTGACTCATGAACAAGGTATATTGCTCCATTTATTTAGGTTCTTAATTTCTCTTAGCAGTGTTCTACAGTTTTTAACATACAGATCTTTCACATCTTTTATGTTTATCTCTAAGTGGTTCATATTTTTTATGTGATTGCAAAGGTTTTTAAAAATTCAATTTCCAGTTGTTCATTATTTGTATGTAGAACTCTTGATTTTTGTGTATTGATCTTATATTTTGCAATCGTGTAAACTTACTAGTTCTAATACTTTTTTATTGTAGATTCTGTCTGATTTTCTACGTAGCCAATCGTGTTTGATGTTAAAAGACAGTTTTACTTCTTTTTTTCCAACATGAATTCCTCTTGTTTCTTTTTCTTGTCTGGTTGTACTAGGTAGAACTCCCAGTACAATGCTGAATAGAAGTGGTGAGACCGGTCATCCCTATCTTGTTCCTGATCCTAAAGGAAAGCATTCAGTCTTTTACTTTTATGATGTTTGCTGCAGATTTTTCATAGACACCCTTAACTCAGGTTGAAGAAATTCCCTTCCGTTCTTAGTTTGGTGAGGTTTTTCTTAATAAGGAATGGATGTTGGATTTTGTCTAATGCTTTTCCTGCTTCTATTGAGATGATCATTTGGTTTTTCATTTTTGGTTTGTAATGTGTGATATATTACATTGATTTTTTTTTTTTTTTTTAACATTTTTGAATGTTAAGTCAACCCTACATTCCTGAGATAAACCCCATGTGGTCATGATGTATATTATGCTCTTAATATTATTGGAGTTTACTCGCTAAATTTTTTTAAAAAGAATTTTTGTCTATGTGTACGTGAGAGATAGAAGTCTGTTTTTTTCTTCTTGTATATCTTTGTCTAGTTTTATGGTGGCCCTATAGAATTAATTTGGAAGTGTTTTTCTAGTCTTTTATTTATCTCTGCTCTCATCTCTATTACCCATGTGGTCATGATGTATATTATGCTCTTAATATTATTGGAGTTTACTCGCTAAATTTTTTTAAAAAGAATTTTTGTCTATGTGTACGTGAGAGATAGAAGTCTGTTTTTTTCTTCTTGTATATCTTTGTCTAGTTTTATGGTGGCCCTATAGAATTAATTTGGAAGTGTTTTTCTAGTCTTTTATTTATCTCTGCTCTCATCTCTATTATTTACTCCCTTCTGTTAGCTTTTGGTTTATTTTGTTCTGTTTTTTCTATTTCCTCTAGCAAGTAAGGTGGTGGTTTGAGATCTTCTTTGTTAACGTCTGTGTTTATAGCCAAAAATTTCTCTCTGCTTACTGCTTTAACTCCATCCCATGTGTTTTGGTATGTTGTATTTTTGTGTTCATTTGTCTTAAAGAATTTTATTTCCCTAGTAATTTCTTTGACCTGTTGGTTGATTAGGTGTGTATTGTTTAATTTTCACATATTTGTGAATTTTCCAGTTTTCCTTATGTTACTGATTTATAGTTTCATTATGCTGTAGTCAGAGAAGATACTTGTTTGATTTTGATCTTTTTAAATCCATTGAGAACTGTTTTATGGCTAACATATCCAGGAGAATGTTTCATGTGCATTTGAGAAGAATATATAGTCTGCTGTTGTTGGATCAGGTGTCCTGTATGTCTGTTAGGTAGGTCCAGTTGATTTATAGTATTGTTCAAGTCCTCTTTTTACTTATTGATCTTCCATCTAGATGTTCTGTCCACTATTGAAAGTGGGATATCAGTCTTTAACTATTATTGTAGAACAGTTTCTCTCTTCATTTTTGTCAGTGTTTGCTACATATATTTCGGTGCTCTGTTTTGATGCGTGTTTGTTCATAGGGGACTCGTTTAGACCCAGAGACACTGATAGGTTGAAAGTGAAAGGATGGAAAAAGATAGATAGAGATACACACCATGCAAATAGTAACCAAAAGAGAGATGGTCTGTCTATACTAGCATCAGACTAAATAGATTTTGAGTCCAAAATTGTTTAAAAACCAAGAGAGGGACAAAGGGTATTATGTACTGACAAGGGGAATGGGCTTGTGGAATCCCTCATGCTGTCATGCCAGAAGTGGAGCTCCTTGAGGCCACTAATTTTTTACTGTCTTTCATTCTCAGACTTTTTGTTTTAAAGCAACTGTTCTGTTTGGTAAGAGTTGAGATGTTACTTTCTTGATACTGGAAAAACTTCTGAGGCTTTGTAGGTGTTTCTGTCATCTGGCTCCCCCAGCTAGACTCTGGGGAGAGGCAACTATCTGCTGCTGCTTCTCAAGCCTCTTTGCTTGTATGTGTGTCTAAGATGAAAAACCTTAATTCCAGTTCTTCACGTTTTCTAATAATAAAAATCAGTATATATCAGGTGTTACCTATTTGTCAGTGCCCTGTATTTTGAAATACATGGTCACATTTAATATTACAGGAAACTTATGAGATTGATAGTATCTCCATTTTAGAGAAAAAGAGACTCTGAGGCCCTGAAGAGCTCTGCTTTTAATTGCTGTTTCTGTTGTCCACTTTAGTAGCCATTTGCCATACATGGCCACCAACGAAGCACTTGGAAGTGTGGCTTGTCCACAATTGAGATGTGAGATGTGCTGTGTCCAAAATATGCCATTAGTATGGAAGAAAATGTAAAATGTCCTGTTAATGTTTTCTGAATTGATTACATGATATATTATATATTTTGGATATACTGGGTTAAATAAAATATATTGTTAAAATTTCACCTGTTTCTTTTTACTTTTTAAAAGTGTGGCTACTGTAAAACTTAAAATTATATATATAGCTTGCATTATATTTCTGTTGTTCAGTACTTCTCTACATTATCTGTATTTCTGTTAGGTCTTTTCTTTCCATGATTAATTTGGAAAAATGTGACGATTACAAGAAGTATTGTAAAAGTCTCTTTAACTTTTGGCAAATCAGCATTTTTTTTTTCTTTCATGCAGTAAAAAATATACACTCAAAACCCATTATTTTATAAAGAAAACATTTTACTGAAGTTTATGATTTTTAAAAATCTCTGTTCCATTAAGTTATTTTTCCATGCATAATAATGATCAATAAATTGATTTTCTTTGGGTAGCTTTGTATTTTTAAAATTTTTAATTATTAAAAATGGCTAAAGCATGATAGTTGTATGTGGAACTTTTGTATTTGAAAATGTCAGGTCAGGAATTCTTAAACAAGTTGCTTAGTATTTTAATTATTTGTATTGTGTCTGTTTTAATTTAGTTAAAACTGACTTTAATTGGCTCTTTCTCGTAGACGATGACTTTGACCAGTTTGATAAGCCTGGTGCAGAACGGTCCTGGAGGAGAAGAGCTGCGGATGAGGACTGGGACAGGTATGTACACGTCGGTGTATCACCTGAGAGAGAGTATGCTGTTTTACATGATTCTGCCCTTGACTACGGAGAGATCTTCACTGAAAACAGTGTGTTGGCTACCTGATGCTCTTTACTGAGTGGACTTGTCCCTATTGGGCTAAAGTGAGGGCTGTCCAGGTGAAAGTCTACCTGGTGGGCTCCTATTCCAGGCCTGTATTGTATGCAGGGCTGCCAGGAGAACCTAGGTCTTCCTTTCTGTCTCTCTGTTTTTATACAGTGATGGTATTGACTTTGTGGACACTCAGAACCATTATTGCAGTAATTGTATGCTAGAGTTCCTTTTATTCCACATCCTACTCAGTATTTGGCTGGACTTAAAATTTCTTGCCGTCTAATATTTTAGAATGGTATGTCACAATAATTTTAGTTTGCATTTTCCTGATTACTAGTGAAGATGAAAATATCTGTTTAGCAGTACACAGACTAAAACAAATTCCACAGTAGTGTAGATGTCAATTTTGGTGTAGTGGTTCCCTCTGGTGAGGCGTTCCAGTAGAAGTCAGAGGAGTGTATATTGGGAGAAGCCCTCTGGGGGGCTTAATCTGGGTGGAGAGGTTGAGAAATAATGATTACTGTTTACAATCTTAAATGCTTAAGATCTTACCATCTTAAATGCTGTATTGAGAAAATATAAAAATTACTTTGGAGTCACAATTGGAAAGTTTAATAATAAAGGCAAGAGTCATTAAAAAAAGGGACAGATAACCATTGTATAATTTTCAAAGTCAGGAAGTTTAAGAAACATGTAATTCCATTTTTCAACGTACAGTGGTTATTCAAATTTTGTCAGTTGTCCCAATAATGTCCTTCATAAGCCCCCAAAAAGAAATTTTTTAAGTTTAATTTAAAAAATTTTTTTCAGTAATTTTTAATTTAAACATATTGATTATATTTCAATACATTTATGCAATGTATGATTCTCTAACCAGGGTAATTAGCATATTCATCATTGCAAAACTTTGTGATGTGAACGTTTGATCTCCTCTCTTCTAGTCGTTTGATAACACATGATAAATCATTGTTAATGATAGATTCCTGGGTCAACTATACACCAATAGAACCTATTTTTTCTATCTGGCTGTAATTTTGTGCCAGTTAACCAGCGTCTCACTATGCCTCCTCGTCCTTCCCCTTTGTAGCCTCTAGTAACCACAGCTCTTTTAACAGTTCAGTTTATTCTTGTTGTTATTTATTTGTTTTTTTAAGCTCCCACGTGAGTGAGAACATATGGTATTTCTCTTTCTGTGCCTGGCTTATTTCACTTAACATAATTTTTTCCAGGTTCTTCCATGCTTCTGTGAATAGCAGAATTTTCTTTTTTTTCTTTTTTTTTTGGTCTTTTGTCTTTTTCCGTGTCCGGCAACGGATCGCAACCCTCAGTGTTGCCCCCGTACCGGACCGGGGATCAGCAACGGGATTGCAACCCTCGGCGTTGCTCCCGCACCTCGCTCAGCCAGTGAGCGGGAACCGGTCTGTACGTGGGATCCGAACCCTCGGGCGGGAGCGCCGCCGCGCTTCTCAAGCGGCGCACTATCCAGTGCGCCACCGGGCCGGCCCAGAATTTTCTTTTTTATGGCTGAGTAATATTCCATTGTGTAAGTTCTTTTGTTCCAGTTCAAGTTTCAATTCAGGATTATACATTGTGTTTTCCTTTCGTTGTTTCTTAATGTGGAAAAATTCTGTAGCCTTTGTCTTTTATATAACTTTGACATTTTTGAAGAGTACAGGCCATTTATTTTGTAAAATAACTCAATTTGGGTTTGTTGATGTTTCCTCATGACTAGATTCAGGTTGTACGTTTTGGTCTGGAATGCTATGTAGGTGATGCTGTGCCCTTCCGCAGGGCTTTGCTTCAGGGGGCGCATAATGTTGGTTAAGAGGGTCTCTGCTTATTGTCCTTGAATTCTTCCTTACCTTGTATTTTGGGTCTGTCCTGTATGTTCTATGAAAGGTTTTTTTTTTTTTTTTTACAATTAAATATAAAATCTGCCTGTAGTTGATTAAATTGATTTTCTTTTACTTAGAATATCAAGCCTATGTGAAAGTGGAATATTGTAATGAACCCAATGTACTGTCATCCAGCTTCAACAATGACCAGTCTATAGCTAATCTTGTTTTATCTACATTCTCTGCAGACCTCCTCTCATCACAGACATGATTTCTTCTGAATATTTCAGTGTTTCTCTAAAAAATAAAGGATTTATAAACATAGCTACAATAGTTATAATTTCTAAAAAAAAAATCGTTATTATTAATAAGTGCTTTGTTAATGTTCACATTTCCCTGATTGTCTCATATTTTTATGTGTGTGCATGTGTTTGTATGTATATACATGTTAAATGTGTATGTGAGTATACTGTGCACTCATACTGTGTACATCTGTGTACTTTTTCATCATTTGAATTAGGTCCAAATAAGGTCTGTATATTGTAATCAGTTGGTATGTCTTTTCAGTGTTGTTTCATCTATAGATTCTCCACCCTCCATCTTATTTTAATTCCCTGCAATTTTTGTTGGAAAAACAAGGTAGTTTGTTTTCTAGAATTTCTGTTTTTGCTGATTGCATCCCCTGAGGTGTTCTTAGTGTGTTCCTTTACCCTTTGTCTTTTTATATTATTTTATGTAAATTAATAGTTAGGTCTAGGGGTTGATCAGACACAAGTTTGAATTTGGGGAGGAGGAGGGGTATTGCAGCGTCTTCAGTGTTGTTGTGTTCTTCCATCAGGAGCTGCATTGTGTCTGGTGAACTTCAAGTGGTGATGTTTCTTCTCTTTCTGTTAACCTGGTAATAACTTCTATAAACTAGTTGGTTCTTCTGAGGTACAGATTATACAGGAAAGGCAGAATAAGTGATTGATTCTACCTTTTATTTATCAGTTTTCTGAGTAATGAGTCAGACTCAGCATCCTCCAGGGGTGGTTTGTTTTGAATTCTTTTGAACTCGTAGATTGAAATGTTGGCTGTTTGATCCATTGTAGTTGTCATCCTTATTGCTGGTCAGACTGCTCCAGTGTGTGTTCACTTGGTATTTACTCAGTAGGCCCTAAGTCTGTCTGACATGACTTTACTTGTCTAGAGCAGCTTTCTTGCTTTCTGCATGATGGAACTTGTGTTTGGTCATAGTGGAGACTGGATTCTAGTGTTGATTGTTCTCAGTATGTGCTCAGCAGTTGTCCCAGTGTTGTTTATGAACAAACTTTTCCTTTTTCACTATCTTCAGTGCCATGTTTACATACCTAAGATTCTCAGTCGTGTATTTCTATATTTGATATGTTTTAAGCATAAAACAGCCTCTTCTGTGTGCTGAATATAGAGGGAAAAACTTGGAAGTTGTGGAGAAAAGTGAGTCAGATATTGTTGTGAAAAGTTCTTGCTGACATGTTGCATTAATGGTATATTTGGAAGAATATGATGTCCTTACCAAACTAATACCTGAAATTTTGGGGTTTTTTTTTTTCTTTTTAAAAAGATGTGCACATATTGACTGTATCTAGGCAAGAAAGAGAAGTCATACACAAGAGGTTTTAACTAAAAATAATTTAACGAAGGGTCTATTTACAGGGCAGGGTTAATGAGTTATAAGAGTCAGCAAGCATCCAGGGAGTAGCATTCCATCTCTGGCCCCACCCAGGCTCCTAGGGGCATGAAGTGGTGTCCTAGAGCCCAGTGAGAGCTGGAGTGCTGGAGGCTGCAGTCCCTGCCCAAGTCAAGGTGCAGGTGAGGTTGGAAGGGCCAGTCTCTCTCCTCCCACCTCCAGCCCCAGAGCAGGCAGTGACAGGAGTGTGGACTGGAGTGGGAGGACACAGACCACCGACCATAGGCAGTGGTTGTGTTACACTGACACTTCTTTGTTTGAAAACCTGCAGCCAAGAGGCTGACAACAAAATACTTATTTCCTGAAAAAATGTCTTTCAGGATACTTCTGTTTATAAGTAGAAGAATACTTGCTCTCAAAGAGCTGATTTTCTCTAATCTTTGATAAGGAGTATTTGCCAAAAAGGTGTTTCTTACTCAAATAGTAACTACTGGTGAAATCTTGACGGAGTTTGCAGTTGAACACGGGAAATCTCTTCATCAGTCCAGTGCTCATTTTATTTTCTAGAATAGTTACCATTATTTCTAAACAATAATATCTTTAAAAGATAAATAACTGCTCACCCCTTTGAAACTGCCAGATGTGGGCCAGTCATTTCCATTAGTTCTTTGTTGTTTTTGGCAACAGTTGATGTAATTTTGGTAGTTTTATGTACTTAATAAGTTTCTTCCCTTATGTGTAGAACTTTTATGAGGATCCAACTTTGATGACAATAAGAGAAATACAGTTGTCCTTCGGTATCTGAGGCGGATTGGTTCCAGGAACACCCCCCCCCCCCCCCCCCCCCCCCCCCCCCCCCCCACC
>NW_007726403.1:131373-138215 GCF_000696425.1 Galeopterus variegatus | reverse complement strand
CAGGAACACCCCCCCCCCCTCCACCTCCCCCCCAGTCTACCAAAATCTGTGGATGGGCAAGTCACTTTCTTATATAAAATGGCATAGTATTGACATATAAACTATGCACATTCTCCTGTATACTTTAAATCTTCTCTAATACTTAAAATACCTAATATAGCATAAATGCTATATTATGTAAATAGCTGTTATACTATATTGTTTTATTTGTATTATTTTTTATTGTATTGCTCTTTTATATAGTTTTTTTGTTCTGAATGTTTTTGATCTGTGGTTGGTTGAATCTGAATGTGGAACCTGTGGATACAGAAAGCCAACTTAGTTTAGCTTCTGTGGAATCTGTGCATAGTAATTAGGATTTGGACACTGTACTCAGAGTGAGTTCACCTACTGGAGTCATTTCTTTCTAGCACAGTGACCTTGGGCAAATTATTTACCATCTCACTGTCCATGTTTTCACATTTTAAAATTGGGGAATGATGTAAGTATCTACCTGATATGGTTATTATATCTATTAAAAAGCTATTAGGTGTAAAACACTTAGTACAGTGCCTGGCACATAAGTATACTGAATGAATGTTGATTTGTTTTGAGCTATTATTTATGGTTGTTGTAGGCTTGTGGGCTTATTCCTGCTGTCTCCCATCCTTTCTTTGGTTAGTTATGGAAATAAGTACTATTCTCCATTTTCTGTATACTCATCTCATAACTGATCAGTTATTTATCTTTTAAAAATATTCTTGTTTAGAAATAATAGGTGGTCATTAAAGATTGATTTATTTCCATGTATTTCTCTTGTCAGTAAAAGGCATAAGTACTTTCTGGATTTTTGCTCATGTAATTACTAACCCCTATTCTTATTACCTTAATTGGCATGCCCTGGGAAATTGGTATTTCTTTCTATTTTCAGTTATTTAAAGCAATGGTGTAGAGTGGTGCTTGTCTTCAAAGAGGTACTTGTATGTTTTTGGTCATCTAGAATCAAGTTCTCAAATGGGGCTATTATAAATATTGCTGCCTAGACCTCATTTTTTTCCCCTGCTCCTGGAGGGTAAGTATAACACTGAAGATAAAAAAATTGTATCTGAAAGATGTGCTTTAAAAATATTAGAAGAAGCTATATTCTTCTCTCATAACTATCTTATACAGATTTGTGAAAGATTTTTTCAAGGGCTAAGTTCTTGTCATGCATCTGTCACTGCTGTGTGACTTTAGGCAAGTTATTTTTTGTATCTATAAAATGAGGGTATAGGACTCATTGCAGGGTAACTTAAAATAACTAAGAAAGTTTCAGTGCATGAACTAAATGATCTGTCAGGTTGTTTTTAGTTCTGAAAGGTATTATATAGAAACATGCATTTCTTTTATAACTTTACGTATGCATTCCTGGAGATACTAGAATTCTGTAAAGTAGCACACTAAAAATAAACATGGTTTTTGAGTAAAATAGTGCTGGTGCTGATTTCTCAAAACCTGTAGAATTTTGTAACCAGAGTCTTACAAAGAAGAGTAATAATGGTAATAATATTGGTATATTTAAATCACCATAGCATTTGTACCTGGAATCATAGTCTAATTGTGTTTCCTCCTTCTGTATGTTGGTCTTGAAAGACATTTGCTTCTAAGAGATTGATTTCCCCAGAATTAAAAACATATTCCAGTGGTAGCCATCTTTATCAATCAAAAAATTAGAAAATATAGTGGAAAATGTCTTCAGCTTCTTCATTTGCTAAGGGTTTCTATTTTAATTGTGAGAAAGCCTGCTTCCAATCACTTCAAAACAGAAATATGCTGAAAAAAATTGCAAATGATTAATAAGGCTTTCATGATATACAAAAATAATTTCCTTAGTTACTGTAATTTGATTTTATGTCCTCATCATTGTTTTGAAACTTAGAAAACTTTTTCAGCCTTTGTCAGTTTTGATGAGTGTCGAATGGTCTCTCAAGGTTTTGGTTTTTATAAGGATATTGAGCATCTTTTCCTATTTCATCATAGGTTTTTAAAGAATGGAGAAAACTTAAATATGAGTATTACTTGTTATAATTTCTTCTTTTACTTATTATTCAACAGGTCCAAAGAGATTAAGATCTCATATTGAGGTGCAAAACTAAGATGAGAAGTCCAATGGCCCAATTTCTATGGCAAAACCTCCCCATGTTCCCTATGTACTGGGAAATATTAATTTCAAAAGTTATTAATAAAGAAGAAGGAAACTATAGCAATGTGAACATGAAAGTACCCTAACCCTAGAGTCCTTGGTAAAGTTCCAAGTGACCTATGAACTTTCCCATCTAATAGGAATAATTCATTGACATGTTTCTTTCTCTCCCCAGTGAACTTGAAGATGACTTACTGGGAGAAGATTTGCTATCTGGCAAAAAGGTGAGAAATATAGGTCTTTCTGAAATGAAATAGTAGTTATGTAATTGTGCTTAAAATATAGAAATACATCACTTATGCATGGGATATATTACTGGAAGGTTGTTATAGATAAACATTTCATAAGTTGAATTTTTTTTAACATATAGAGAGCTGTCTATTAGTAAATTTTCTAGTAATTATAACTCAAGCAATCTTTTGAAGCAAATATTTTAGTTCTTAATATGTTCAAGGCATTCTAGCAGGTATTGGATTTGTGACAGCAGTACGTAAAGCTACTCTTTGCCGTAAAGAGATGTAACATTTGGAGGTTAATATTTTGCATATTGTTTCTAGAATTCACTTTGGGTATTCAGAGATAAGCTTAAAGATAAACATAGTAAAATAGACATTCATATAAATAAGATTAAAAGTCTAAAACGTAGTATAGGTTTTTCTAAACCATTTTGATCAAATAAAAACTTTGAAGCAATTATCTTTAATGTGTGTATATTTATATATCGTGTGTGTGTGTGTGTGTGTGTGTATGTGTATACGAGGGTACTTGAAAAAGTTCATGGAAGGATTTGTATTATCTTTTAACTTCATTTTTCCACGAACATTTTGAAATACTCTCATATACACGCACTGTTCTACCGAAGTATTTGCACATGATCAAACATACCTAAAAAGCAGAAGTGTAGAGCAAAAGTGAAATACAAAATTTTTTATTTTATTAATTAAGAGTTTTATAACACTTTCTATTCTTATTTAATATCAAGGTAGTTCTTTATGCTTAGTTTTTAAAAGTCTTAAAATTATGATGGCATCTTAATACCAATGGTTACTATACTCAAGCTCATTATAATTTAGGTTACAAACTTTTCAGTAATATTAGTGGTATAAATTCACATTTCAGATAGTGTGGTAGGTTCACATAGTTTGTCTGGTTTATCACATCTGGTTAGATTGCTCTTTTAATCTTGTTTGTCGTATAGTTAATTAAGATCTCACACTATTAATTACCAGCTCTACCATTTTCTTGTAACTTACTGTGTTGTATTATTATTAGCATTTTCTCTAATGCGTGAATTTGTTTTAGGATTCTTTTAAAGCCACTTTTCCTTTCTGTGTTCAGTTTCTTAGTGCACCATAAGCCTACACATGGTCTGGTTTTGGACTACTTGATTTCCCCTTCTTTTGATGGCTCTGTCATCATCTGTAAGTCTAAGAATTAGTTATCTGTAAATCCGTTTGCTTTAATAGAAGTAAACTGGGATACATCCAAAATAAATTGAAATTGAAAACGTGGTGAGAGAGGCCCTCAGCCTGTCTGTGTTGTGGTTCACACTCTGTTCTCAGGATTTCTGCTGCATATGTGGTGTCTGGAATGGGTGGGGCGCCAACCTCAGTCCTTTGTCATGGTCACCAGGAGGTTGGGATGGGGATGGTTCTTTCTATCTCAGTGAATTATTTTGCACACCCTTTGAAGTTGCTTTCACTGTACTTGGGAGTCCACTATCCTAAAGTGGACATTTTTCCCTTTGTATTTATTTAAGATACTGTAATGAAGAATAAAAGTTACTTGTTAAAAAGGTTTAAATGTAGTAAAATATTTTTATATGAAATTGGATTTTTATTTTTAGGGAAGTCTAATGTTTCATAGTTTGCCCTGTGTTTCTCCCCAGGGAGTTCCACCAGCCATAGTAATTTGCTTTTGGTGTATGCAAAGCTTGTAAAAGCTTTGGGCAGGATTTGTCAATAAAGATTGAAAGCACTATTTGGTATGGATGGTAATACTGACTATTCTGGGGGAGTAATCTTAGGATTTTTTTTCTTTTGGATGAAGCAGGAGTATGCTTGGTGAGGATGCTTTTTGACGGTTTCAGTGGGAGGGGCCCTTATCTCCTTTGGAATTTTGTTTACTTTGGAGGAGTGAGTTTTCCTCTCCACTCTTCTTTCCTAACGTAAAATAAATACATCCTTCCTTGTAGGAATCAAAGTGTTCAAAACATCTAAAAAAGCATGAAAAAACTAGATATAAACACTCATGACTAACATTTTGCTATCTGTCCTTCCATTCTGTTTTCATCTGTTTTAAAAAGTAATTGAAATATATAAGATTGCTTCTTTTTAATTTAATATTGTGTCATTGGACTTTTCTCCTTGTCATTAGGCATTCTTTTAAAATATTTTATAATGGCTACATAATACTGCAATGTTTGCATATACTGCAGTATACCTAGCCATTCCTATGTGTGTTGGGGTCGTTTCCATGTTATGACCTTTTTTAAAAAAAACTTTTTTGTGGTAAATCTCAAGCACATACAAAGGAATAGTATAATTTACCCTCATGCTTATGTCACTCAGTTTCAGCAATTTTTAGTTAAAGGCAGTCTTGCTTCATCTTTATCCACTCAGTCCTACCTCCTGAATTATTTTGAAGTAAATCTCAGTTATTATGTATTTTAATATACAAATCTTACTATGCTTTTGGTATTTTTTTCTTAGGAAGTTTCCATGAAAGGGAATTTCTCACCTAAGGGCGTGAACATCTTAAGGTTCTTGTCTTATATTGCCAAATTGCTTTCCAGCAATGTTTGATCAGTTTATGTTCTTAGCACCAGTATAATCGTCTCTCTCACCTTTCCCCACCTTTGGTGTCACTTTTTAAAAAGAATCTTTGTCACTGTGATAGATGAAAAATGATTTCTGGTTGGTTTAATTTGTATTTATTTGATTTCTAGTGAGATTGAACATTTTTTTCAGGTATTTATTAGTGAGTTTATTGCTACTGGTTTCTGACTGGAGCCCATGAGATGAGTACCTGGGCTGCCTGACCACTGTTTTTCCCACACTGGAGTCCCCATGAAATGTACAGAGATGTACCTTTGTCTGGAGAGACTCTTAGGGCACTGACAGCCAGAGGGGAGGTGCATAACCATGTCCTGACTGTGGACATGGTTAATTGTCAGACTGGGGGGCCGAATTTGTCAAGAAGGGAGGTTGTTAGGGCCAAGTTTTAAATATGTGATTAAAATGCAAAATTGCAAATTTAGAATGAAGCAGGTTAGTGTGACCAAGTTAGAACTTTTAGAAATTGGGTAAGATTGAGGTGGAAGTTGGCTGACAGTTTTTAAGTCCTTCTTTAGTTTCTGTATTTTACTTCTGCATCAAGTACTGCTAGACAGGTGTTCTTCTGGCACACGAAGCTGGTCTCTATTTCATAGGTGTCAGTGTTGGAGAATGTTTGGGGAACCATCTTCTCCCCTTTTTAAAACTCTTGCTGTCCCATGAAAGTTTCCGTGTTCTTGAGCGTATTAGAGAGAACCTTTCTTTTTCTTTCACACTTGCTTCTCTTCCCAGGGGAGGGATGACCTATGTATTTGGAAAGATTGGGAGAAAGGATTTCACTAGCATTCACAGGCACTTTTGTCTTCCTCTCTTGGGGTCTGCTTGCCCTACTTTTCTCTACACCATCCTGAGCAGAATGCTCTTGAGCTACTCTACCCTTGCCTGAGAAAACAGTTCACTACAGTTCATTGGGATGTGTTGAAAATCATCTTTGGCATCAAGGATTTAGCCTAACTCTCCATTCTTGCTTTTTTCAGTGAAGTAGGTATTTTGTTCATTGCCTCCTGTGTCTGTTATTCAGAATAGAGATAGAGGTTGAATCCTCAAAGTGATATTTGACTACCATTGGGGCCCACCACAACATTCCTTTTTTTTTTTTTTTTTGGTGAATTATTAGTTCACCAAATTTTTTTACAAATACTTAGAAGTTTAACTAAAAAACTCAAGAAAGCAACCTCTTGAGTGAATTTTTCTCTCACTGAATTATTAATTTTTAAAGATTTCTTGAGGTTTTATTTACTGGGTTGGAAAGCTAAACTTTGTCCGGTTAGCCCATGTCAGGCCTGCTTTATACCTGCTAATGGCATCTTTCACTCTCAACACTGGCCTCATTTGGATGACAGATAATATGGTCAAGTAACAGAATTTTTATTTTATTTAAGCAGTCTGTTAAGCAGTCTGTTTTGATATACACATCCATCCTCCCTTCCTCAAGTAATAAACAGACTACGTGACCTGTGTTATTTTTATTTTATTGTAGTGTCAATGATTGGGTGGAGTCTCTGGGGACAAATAAATACAAATAAGACTGATTATTTTTGGCTATCAGGAATACCGTAATAAAGAATGTACAGACAAGTTTGAGAAACCTTATTTTTATAAGGTGTGAATGTTAGAATGAGACTGCTTGCTTGTTTGTTTCAGGTGTATATAGAAAAATCCAGTCTATTTTTCTATTGTTGATTTTTAAAGGGTGTGTGTGTGTGTGTGTGTTGAGTGTATGTGTGGTTTTCACCGTCTTTTGGAGGATAAGTAGTAATTTATATACGTATATTATTTATACATATAAGTAATTTTAACGGGAGGAAAATGTGAAGTTCCCCTGCCCCCCCCCCCCCCCCCCCCCC